>NW_007731325.1:48714-57259 GCF_000696425.1 Galeopterus variegatus | reverse complement strand
AGTGGGAAGGCAGAGGGGAGGCTCCGTAGCCAAAGAGAAGAACAAGGTGGAGATTCTCAGCGCTCCAGGCCTGAGTGCAGGCAGGACGGTGGACAGTTCCTCAAGACAGCCCCAGTGGGAAGGCAGAGGGGAGGCTCCGTAGCCAAAGAGAAGAACAAGGTGGAGATTCTCAGCTCTCCAGGCCTGAGTGCAGGCAGGACGGTGGACAGTTCCTCAAGACAGCCGAGTCCTTTCTCATCCAGCCAGAGGGGAGGGAGCTCTGTGGTCAGTGCCCTGGGCTACACAGCAGTGTCCCCAAGCCATAGCCATGTCTTGTCACCTTAAGCTGTCCCAAACTGTCCTGGAGAGTTGGCCATGGAGCCCTCCTTAAGGGCAGCTGGGTGCCATCCTGTCATCAGGGTGGACTTTCTGGTAGGGCCAGGCAGGCTGTCACATCGAACTTGACTGGCTGGTTAGCTTCGGCTGCCCAAGGAACCAGATATCCATGGTGGGACCCCTGCAGCAGAGAAACCTGGTCCCCAGTCCTTCCAGCTCTTGGAGGCCATACCACCAAGAGCTAATTTCATACACTTCAAAGGAATCGGGGTGCCTGAATTCACACTGTCGTGTTAAAGGCAAGGTCTGCAGCTAGAGCTATTTGACGAGACCATCTGGTGACCAAAGAAATAAAGCACTGTGGGGGTCCCAGACCCCTGGGGGAATTTTATCACAGACCACCACCAAGACCTCTTCTGGCTGCCTACACCCCTGCAGATATCTAAAGGCCTTGAGGATCTCACCCTCAGATTTCTTTTTGGTTGGAAATTAGAGGGACATCTTTGATGTGGAGGAGCACAGCCCCATCCTTCCTCCCTTCTCAATCCTCAGCTTCATCCCAGAGGGACAGTTCGCCGTGCTGCCCAACCATAGCGCTCCTGATGTTCCTGAGTCGTCAGGGAAGTGAGGGTAACATTTCTGTCCAGAGCCCACTTGGCCTGTAGGATGCATCCTTCCTGAGACCAGAAGGGATCAGCCTCCTGGAAAAGGACTGAAGCTGCATAGAATTCTCTAGCCTTCAGAGACCCAGAGGATGGATCACAGGTGCTGAGCTGTGGTTGCTCAGAACCCCAGAGCCCTCTGAGCATCTGGGGGCCCTTTTTCTCTTATAAAGTGCATCCAATCTGACATGCAGGCTGTGGAGTGCCTTCTTAATGGGCCTCTCTTTGCTATTGACTTTTCTGACCGGCACCCTCTGGTTCCATTGACACACATAGTAAATGTCTGACTGAAACACCCCTTTGAGCAGCTGCTTGCCTCTTACCCTCCTGGCAGACTTGGGTTTCAGTTCCGGACTTAAACTGGCCAGCAGCATCTCGTTCCCTTTTTACTGGCAAAGGCACCACTCTGTGGAGTCACTTGATAGGAGGTTTGGCTGGAATTGCCCGATCTCTTCAAGTTGAGCCAGAGACTGAATTTAAACCAATAATCATTAAGCCAAAGGCATTATTATCTGCTCATTAATTCCCCTGTTAGGGTTTTGCCTGTGCAGCAGAGCCCTCCTGCCAGCCAACCCCAAAGTATGAGAGTGGTGTGACTTCGCAAACACAGCTGGGCCACCCGTAGACCCTGGATGGTCCGCTGAGAAGGGATCCCAGCTGGCTGTCCTTGCCTGCAGGTGGGAGGGTCAGTGAGGAGGAGGAGTTCTGAGGCCACATTCTACTTTGCCTCTAGCTCCATCTGCCATAAAGCTTTTCCCAGATGACCCCACCCATAATGGTCTCTCCTTCTCTGAGCCCTGGGACTTATTGCCCTGAGCTACCCCACCTGCTTCTGCTGATAGCACCAAACAGTGCCCTGGTCTTCAGGCTGAGCTCTGTAGAGCCCCAGGGGCTAAGGCCCTGCCTTGGGGGCCTCCTGGGAGATGGGGAGTGAGGTGAGAGTGGGCACAGGTGGCCCAGACAGCCACCACCTCCAACCAGATCTCACTCGAGAGTCACCCAGCTTGGGTGCAAATCTCCTCTAAGCCACTTATTGGCTAAGCGGCCATGGGCAAATTGTTTGACCTTTCTAAACCTCAGTTTCCTCACCTGCAAAATGGACATCCTAATAATATCTACCTTCATGAAGAGTAAATGAAATAATACATGTAAGGTAGTCAGCGAGTACCTGAACAGAGTCGGCCTTCAGTGTGTGTAAACCACTGCTACCAATTACGTTATTTTTATTGTTTTTTTTGTTTGTTTGTTCGTTTTTTTAAAAGATGACTGGTAAGGGGGTCTCAACCCTTGGCTTGGTGTTGTCAGTGAGTCGGCCTTCAGTGTGTGTAAACCACTGCTACCAATTACGTTATTTTTATTGTTTTTTTTTGTTTGTTTGTTCGTTTTTTTAAAAGATGACTGGTAAGGGGGTCTCAACCCTTGGCTTGGTGTTGTCAGTATCATGCTCAGCCGGTGAACTAACCGGCCATCCCTATGCAGGATCCGAACCCATGGCCTTGGTGTTATCAGCACCGCACTCTCCCGAGTGAGCCACGGGCTGGCCCAATTTTTATTGGTTTTTAATATTGGGTCTATAGATAAATTTCATTTGGAGGAGAAGAAAAGTTTGCTGCTAAAAATAGAAAGTTTGAAAGCCATCGAGACCCAACCAGCCCATTACACATCACCATATATGGCCAAGGGACGCACGGACTTTTCTGTTGGGATATGACCTTACAGTCACCTGTTATGTCTCACTGGTACTTTGAGATCAAGGACCACACTGACTTCATCTTTTAATCCCACCCCAGCCCAGCACCAGGTGGGTGAGGCTGAGTCCTCCCTGGGTAAAAATGTAGGCAGAACCCTGGCAAAATTGTGACACATCCAAGTGCATACAGGTGGCAACTCAGGTCCCTCTTCTGAGGTCCAAGAGATGGTTCTGTTTCTCCCCATGGCCCATCCGCCAGCATCTCTATTTGGTCTTTGCTGACTCACACCAGATGTAAGTTCATAACCTGAAACAACACGTACCATCTCGCTCATTAACAAATATCCAGCGAGCACCAACTCTGTGCCCAGCACTGGGCCCTCCCAAACCAGGTCCCAGACCCAAGCCATCAGCTCTGTTCTTCTGAGGCAGATTTGCCCGGGGCTTCTGGGTTTCTTCTAACATTTGATTGCTCTGAAGTAGCCTGGAGGTATTGATTCCCAGGAGACCCAGCTGCCAGAATTCCCAAGAAAGTTCAGTCTAAGAAGCCATCAATTCCCAAATCCTGAAGGACCCTTAGGGCATCTCTGGGGCTGGAGCTGGAGGCTCAAAATGGCCCAGGTCAGAGGTCAGACCGGAGCTCAGGGCTCCTGTCTCTTGGTCCGGGGCTCCTTTCACAGCACTGAGCATCTGTTCTTCAAAAGGAGCAGCCAGTGTGCAAAGGTTGCTCTTCTGTGTCTCATTTATCAAGATTTTAGTGTAGAGAGGGAGGGATGGTTCAGGGCAGAGTGAAAGGAAGGTGGGAGGCAGCGGCCACCATCCACAGCAGCCGATGACAAACAGGGAAATTGCTCCGAGCCTGCTGCTGGTGTGAGTGGCTTTTCCTGTACTTGGGTGACCATCACAGAAGCTCCCACCCACATCTGCCCCCACAAGGAGCTGGAGCCTCAGCCACTCCGGAGAGAGACCACGAGGGCAAGGGCGAGCCTGCAGAAAGAAATAGGAAGGAAGAAAGGAAGGAGTTTGGGCATTCAGAACTGTGAGGAATAGAAAATGAGCCACTGATTTCATTCACTGGGCAGATGCCAGCTGCTGCCACCAGGCTCCCCTCCACCCCCGGGATCGAACCCCCCACAGAAACTGCCCAGTGGACTTAGCAATCAGCCTCATGGCCACATTTCAATAGCTGAGAAGAGAAAGCAAGCCTTTCAGATTTCAGCATCCTTTGGGGAGGAAGATATGTGTATTCCCCATCTTTCTGAGTCCACTCCCAGCAATTTTCTTAATTATCTTTGTAATTTATTAAAAACCCATCTCAAAGCCCAGCTGGTGAGTCAGCCCCTGGGAACAGCTGGTGCAGGGACGTGGATGACGAGGGAGGGATGGGCTGGGCAGGGCTGCCTTCTGGCTGTTCCAGTGCCTTCCAGAGCTGGCTGCTGCTCCTAGGCAGGACACAGAGCCTCTTGGAACTATCCTTTCAAACTTGGAATATTCAGACCAGCAGCTTAAACTAGCAGAATGAAATGACAGTGGTGACATTTATTTCATGCTTGCTACTATGTGCCAGGATTGAGGCCAAATGCTTTACCTGGAGGTTTCATTGACTCGTTCCTGGTTGTCTTCCTGAGAACATGAGGCTGAGCAGTTAAGACCAAGGTCCCACAGCTACAAGTAGCAGATTAGAGATCGAACCCAGGTGTGCCAGCTCCAGTGCTGTCCCCCTACTGCCCCCGAGCTCCGCTCCCTGCCCCACTGAGCCTGCCCATTCACTCGCACCTCGCTCATCCCAAACCCTCCCATGTGGACAGGTGTTCATCTTCGCGTTTGCTCTTGGAGGGAACAGGCCCCGAGTGGCCAGGGGGTGTCACCAAGCTTGATGACCAAGCTGCATCGCCCAGGTCCTTTCAGCTGCGAGTGTCTGCACACCTTGTCAGTTCTGACCACAGGCCCAGACCACAGGGATGATCATGATCAGTGTTATGCAGATGAGGAGGGAGGCTCAGAGGAGCCAAGTGACCTCCATGAGCCGGAAATCCCACCTTAAGCCTGGGCTCATTCTCCACCTTTCAGCCCAGCCACCTCCCTGTACCACCGAACACTGTCCACATCACCCAGGGCCACACTGGCTCAGCTGCTGGGTACTCCATGCCTTGGGGCCTGGCTGGTTCCCGTGGGGCAGCCCGGGCCACCCTGTTCCTTGCTCCTCACTGACCACCTGTCTTCCTCTCCTTACAGTCCCCAGTTTTCATCGCCCAAGTTGGCCTAGACCTGGTCTCCCAGACAGAGGAGAAGCTCCTGCAGAGGCCCTGCAAAGAAGTCTTCTCTGCTTGTGTGCAGTAAGTGCTCCGGCCACCTGGCCTATCCCGGCAGGCCCAGCCTCCCTCCCTGGGCTGCCAGGAGAGGGGCCACGCTCGCCCGCTACCTGGCAGCACTGGGCACCAGGGCAGGTCTTCAGTGCCCGAGGGCCCCAGCCAAGCCACCCAACTGTTTGTATACTTCCCACGAAGGGGAAAAGATACCAGGGTGCCAAGTCCAAAGAAAACATCTGCTTCAAAGGGTGTTGAAAGCAAGAGGCTCTCCAGGCTGTTGAGACCAAGGAATATGCAAAAATTGGACTGTGATTGGATGGTTTAGAAATCCTTCCCAGGCCCCCCAACCCCACCACTGCCACCAACAAGGGCCAGTGGGGCTGATGCAGAAGGGGGGGTCTCCACACCCCATCACCTGTCTGCAGGCTGTTCAGTCGCCCTAAGGGAGGGCAAGATAAGTCGGTGGGTGTGCTCTGTCCCACATGTGCACATGTGCACGCATCCCTGCCCATGAGCTGACATATGCAGACACGCCATCATGCATACACACCAAGAGCCGTCTGGAGCCAGATCACCTCACACAGCCAGATGAGTCTGGGGGCTTCTTGTGATTCAGCCCCATGGACATTAATTGAGTACCTGCTGTGTACCCAGCACTGTGCCAGGTGCTAGGGAGAGACCCTGGTGAGCAGACACAAGCTTGGTTGCTGCTCTTAGAGCTGGCTGAGGGTCAGATCTAACAGTGGGTAGGGTCCTGGCTGGTGACCCTGACTCCCACATTGGCCCATTTTTAGGTTTGGCAAGACTCAGCCCTCCATGCCTGGGCTAGATTGGGCAGCATGGCCACTTTTTAAAGGGAAGAAGCCCATCCCTGCCTGCAGCCAGGTTCAGATCACTTCCAGGCCCTACCAGTGGCTTTGCTGGTCCCAGACCAAACCCAGAGACTTGGCCCTCAGGGGCTGCATCCCCACTCTGCCCCCACCACTCACCACCTGTGAGTTCCAGCCCCTATGTTGTGCTCATTAAGTTTTTGTTCTTGTCTCAGCCTAAGTCCCTTCTTCAAAGAGACCTCCCTGACTCCTGGTGACTTCACTGTACCCGAATTCATGACGACATATCTCTGGGATCTTTTTTTTTTATTTTAATTTTCATTTACTTATTTACTTTTTGGTGGATAGTTAAGTTTTTGTTCTTGTCTCAGCCTAAGTCCCTTCTTCAAAGAGACCTCCCTGACTCCTGGCGACTTCACTGTACCCGAATTCATGACGATATGTCTCTGGGATCTTTTTTTTTTATTTTAATTTTCATTTACTTATTTACTTTTTGGTGGATGGCCGGTAAGGGGATCTTAACCCTTGACATGGTGTTGTCAGCACCACGCTCTCCCAAGTGACCTAAATGGCCATCCCTATATAGGGATCTGAACCCATGGCCTCGGTGTTATCAGCACCACACTCTCCCGAGTGAGCCGTGGGCCAGCCCTCCTGGAATCATTTTTCTAATGTTTGTTATTTACTCCCTGTGTCCCCCATAACAATGTCAGCCCTATGTCCACTGCTTGTCCCAGGGCCTGGAACAATGCCCAACACATGGCAGGTACCTAATTAATATTTGCAGGATCAACCAATTTCAGTCCACCTTGGGTGGAATGAATATGTCCACTGCTTGTCCCAGGGCCTGGAACAATGCCCAACACATGGCAGGTACCTAATTAACATTTGCAGGATCAACCGATTTCAGTCCACCTTGGGTGGAATGAAGGGGCCTCTGGCCGGCCGTGCTGCATCTGCATCTGTAACGAGGCCTGTGTGTTTGCATTTCCCAAGCCTGGGAACGGGCAAGGCCAGGCGTGGGCCTGCTGGAGATAGCTCTGCCTGTCTGCTTCCCCATCGGGATCATAAAATGTTCGTCCCTCTGTGCCAGGTCTGTCCATGACTACCTGAGGGGAGAACCATTCCACAAATATCTGGACAGCATGTATTTTGACCGCTTTCTCCAGTGGAAGTGGCTGGAAAGGTGAGTCCTCCATGCACCGTGCATAAGTGTGGACAAATGGGGGAGGCAGGGGTACAGGTTTTTTCTCTTAGAGTTCATATAAAAATCAGGTACCTCCTGTGGGCCCATGGTTAAAATAAAATCAATTGTCCTCCTCCTGTTAATTAAGTTCTGTGCATTCTAGAAAAGCTCTATGTGTATCAAAGCTCACACACACAGAAAACAAACACACATTCTTGCACGCATACACACAGCATCTTGTTCTTACTTTTCTGGTTCACCGACTTTGGGAATTCTCTCTGCCAGCAAATAAAGAGCTGCCATATTCTGTGAAATAGCTGCACATCCTTAATGTAACCCAATGCTCTGTCGATGGACATTGAAGTTCTCCGTTTTTTGTGCAACTTTCTCTAATTAGTGAGTAGCTTAGTACGTAAATCTTTATGTACTTTTGCAAGTACATGCATAGAAATCCTAGTAGAAGGACCTCTGGGTCAGAAGGCACCTGACTGTAAACTGTGGCAGCAGCTGACTTGGCCCAGTTCCCACTGCGCCTGAGCACCTGCTGCCTCTCAGCATCCTCAAGGCTGTTCTCTGTTTTCTGCCCGATGAGTGAGCAGCGGGGTTTCCTTGTTCATGTTTCTGTTTCTCTAGTAATGGGTGATTGTCTTCATGTTTTATTTGCTGCCTTATTCTCTTCCAAGTGCTCTCACATGCATGGCTGTGACTTGGTCAGATGTGGCCTTCCTGTGACTGATGAGGAAGCAGAAACAGAGAGAGGAGGTGACTTACCTGTCACCCAGCAAACCAGCAGTGCAGCTGAGGGGGAGCCCCAGTGTAGGTCTTTACAGGACAGGGCAGTGCCTGCATTAAATCTGTGCTGGGCTAAGCTGGGAGACGGTTCCCTGTCCTTGGAGTCCTGGCACTCACGGCCACCTGTGTGCCCCATGGCTAGAGAGCAAGAGGCAACCTGCCTGCCTGTTGTGTATCAGCTCCACTCTGGGCCAGTCCCCTGCAGACGCTCAGGAAGCTGCAGGAAAGGACCCCTCTCAAAGCCCTATTCACAGCCCTGCCTGGCCAGTCAAGAAGCCCAGCATGGAAGCACCCTGCTCTGCAACCACTGGATGTGACATTCCTCTGTACCTGACCAGTGGGGTGCCAGAGTGGCCGGGGATGGCCTTCTCTGTCGGCCCATCGACCTCCACTGGCCACCCTGCATGTGCACACCATGGCCCCAGGAGGGCCAGAGAAGCCAAGGATTGGCCCAAACATCCTGCTGAAGGCACCAGAGCCCCTAGCCTGGGTTTGAGTCCTGGCTCTGCCTTTTCTCAAGGAGGGGCCCAGGAAAGGGGTGCTCGCCTCTCCACACCTCAGTTTCTGCACTTGTAAAACAGGATCATAGTGCTTGCTTTGCAGGCTGGGGTGAGACTGAGGTGAGATGAGCGCAGCATGTGCTGGAACAAGGCAAATGCTCAACCAGGGCCAGCTGTTTGGCTGCAGGAGGGGACTGCCAGATGTGGTCATTGTGGTCATCACCGTCATCTTACCCACCACGGCTCATGTAGAAGGAGCAG
>NW_007731325.1:45574-47522 GCF_000696425.1 Galeopterus variegatus | reverse complement strand
TTGTGGTCACTGGCTTTCATTTTGCTTGTCTGTACTAAGCACATGAAATGGAGAAATGGACATTTTTAATCCAGGCACTGACTGCAGAGAAGTTAAGAGTTCACCCTTTTGAAGGCATTCAGTTTTTGGAGCCAGTAGGGCAGGACCCTGGCCTAGGAATGCCCTAAATGACTGACAGCACCCCGCCTTCCCCCCCCACTTTTTTTTGCAAACAAGATCGTGGCCTGTTAATGCTGTACTGTTGAAATATTAAAGGGATTTTTTCCTTCCCAAGGTTAACCAAGAAATTCCTGGGAAATTGTATTACACTCATTTCTCCTAGCAGAGGAATCCTGCGGTTATGTCGACCGACTGTTTGTTCTCCATGTATCGTAAACTGTTAGGCCTGGGCGGCCTTCATGTGGTTTCGAGGGCAGCTGTAGGAAAGGCTTCCCGGGGCCGCGTGGCAGAAACAGGCACGGGGCAGGTTTTCTCTCCAGCCGCCAACTGCTCTTGTGCACAGGGGAGATGCAGAGAATGGGGGGGTCCTGCAGAGGGGCAGCCCTGTGCTTCCGGCAGGGATTGCGCCCCACTGCCTAAGTAACCCCAGCGAACAGAGAAGTGAGTCACAGCGCGTGAACTCAAGACACAGGTGCCAGAGTGCCGTGGACTTTCAGGGTTATTCTAAGACAGCAGCCATGGTGCCAATGATGTGATTTCCAGTGAAATCCAAACCCTCTTCAGGACCCAGCAGCCTGAGGATTTTCATGGAAGATTCATTCATTCAAGAGCTGCTGGCCGGCCAGAGGCTTGCCAGTCATTCTCAAGTTGACCCAGTTCTTGGCCCAATTCAGTCTCGCTTCACCCCCCACGCTGGTCAGGATGTTTGGGGGAGGGGGCCTCAAAAATAGTCCTGGAGAGCCAAGAGCCAATGTTAACCTTTTTGCTGATTATTCATATCCAAACAGGCCAGTGATGAAAAACGCAAGCCATCTAGATGGCCATTTATTTGTTTACCCCAAGAAATACCATCTTTGCCTCATGATCAGAATTCTGTCTGATGAGACTCTATAAATGGCTTTGGCTGATTAAAATGGGAAGTTAGGGGACTCAGAGTGATTACTAATTCATAAATACCGATTTGGGCAGACAGGATCTGTTCTGGATCTCAGGGGAAAATACAATAAAGGGGTCCTCGATGGTGGAAAGGCTGGGAAAGCAATGGTGAAAGATTACCTGGCCGAGATTTAATGACAAGCAGCCTTTGCCCCTTAACAAGGCCAGGTCTTCAGCTGCAGGAATAGGCCTGGTTCCCAGGGACAGGAAGCATAGCCATCCTGCTAGGCAGGCCGAGATGTGCAGGTGTGGGGAGGGCTGTGGTCTCCTTCATGTCCTCTGTGGGATGCCGATCCTCTGCGGCTCCCGGCACAGAGGACACAGCTTCCTTCTGAGTTTCACCACACGATTTGCATTTGGGAAAGAGAGGGAACCACACGGAAAGGGTGGTTAAGCAGCTTTGGGCTCACATTTTTTCAAGCCTTCCACTTGGCCCTTCCGAGCAAGCGAGGCCTGCTCATCCCCAGCCTGCAGGGGCCCCAGGGCTGGTGGCCTGGGATCTGAACACCCAGCCACAGAGTAAGTCCTTGAAGGTCCAATCTGCAGCAGTGATTCCTGGGGGTCCCCAGGGACTGATTTGGAGGTCATGGGATCATGCCTTGCACCGGCTACTTTCAAAGGTGCCTTTGTCTCTTTTGCATGGAGCCTGAATCTTAACACGACGAGGCCAATGTTGGATTCTTGCTTTTTTCTAGGCAACCAGTGACCAAAAACACTTTCAGGCAGTATCGAGTGCTAGGAAAAGGAGGTTTCGGGGAGGTGAGTGAACATCCACGTTTTCAATTGAAAGCCCTCTAGTCACCTTACCTGTCCCTTCTAGATGGACCTAGAGTGTTCTGAGTAGGACTTCTCC
>NW_007731325.1:43286-44472 GCF_000696425.1 Galeopterus variegatus | reverse complement strand
GCTGCCCTGAGAAGGGGATGGTATTTGAGGCCATGGCCAGTCATCTAAACACTGGCATAAATGGCTGACTGTGCCCCTTCAAGGGTGAGGATTCTCCGAAGGGTTGGGGGAGTGAGGGCAGGGTGGATGGCAGCCAGTTCATGAGGGCGGGGTCCAGGGCAGCAGTGGGTCCAAGGCCAGGCACCATGGGGTCCTGTGGGCCTAGAGCACCTGCAGGGCCAGGCACAGCTACTCTGGCCCCATCCATCCCCAGCCCTGGAGACCCAGGGTCCCGGCCTTGGGGGAGCTTGGGGCAGACCTCCACAGTGCCCCTGTGACCTCGGTTTCTTTCTTGCACTGCAGGTCTGTGCCTGCCAGGTTCGGGCCACGGGTAAAATGTATGCCTGCAAGCGCCTGGAGAAGAAGAGGATCAAGAAGAGGAAAGGGGAGTCCATGGCACTCAACGAGAAGCAGATCCTAGAGAAGGTCAACAGCCGGTTTGTGGTAAGTGTCCAGGGCCCAGTGACAGCTCCCTCTTCTGGTGACTGCGACCTTCCTCCCTTAGGAAGGGTATGGTCCTCCACTGCAGCAGGTCCCCCTCCCCAGGGAAGTGGATGCAGTGAGAGGGGAAGTACAGGAAGGCAGCCAGACCTTCCCTCCATCACAAAGCACCTTGTGGCCCATTGTGGCTGGCTTGGTCTTGTCACCAGAGCTGGCCAGTGTCTGGCTCCCCTCTGTGTGGAGACTGAGATCTCTGCCATGACCACCTTGTAAACTCCTCAGCAGACTAAACAAGTCCACCCTGGGCCCAGCCAAGGAGCTTGGGGTCCCACAGACACCCTCAGCTGGTTTCGTCATGGTGGGGACCTTGGCGTCAACGTCCTAGAGAGGTGCCATTTTGTTTGTGCACGTGGTGTGAGTCCATCTAGGCGAGGCTGTTCTGCAGTAATGGGTTAGCCTCAGCTCTACTTAGCTGAGTACAACGGAGGTCTGTCACGCCATGAAGTCCAACCAGATGGGCCTCCATCCTCCACCTAACAGCTGTCCTGCCAGGCCACTCTGCCCTCACTCCCCCTCCCCTTCGGAGAATCCCCGCCCTTGAAGGGGCACAGTCAGCCTTTATGCCAGTGTTTAGATGACTGGCCGTGGCCTCAAATACCATCCCCTTCTCAGGGCAGCTCGATTTCCTCCTGCCAGCTGCTGGTAG
>NW_007731325.1:41578-43145 GCF_000696425.1 Galeopterus variegatus | reverse complement strand
TTTCCTCCTGCCAGCTGCTGGTAGGAGAGGTTTGTTCTGGGGGTTAGTGATGGGAGACCCTTGAGAACCCTGACTTTGTAATTCAGAGGAATGGGAACCAAGGCTCTGCTGCTCATCTGTAGCCTGGACAGCAAGTGCTGGTGTGCTGCACAGGACTTCCCACTGCCTCAGCTGGACTCACACTCCTCAGTGGCTCCCACAGTCCACTGGCCAGAACTAGTCACCCCAAGCGACCAGCCAGCTGCGCAGGGCGGGGCTGGGACATGTGGAGGGGTGCACGGATACTTGGCCTGCTCCAGACGTCTCTGCCACATGTTATAGCAAATAGTAGGTGCACAGGGTACAAATTCAAACAGCATAGAGGGTACACAATAAAAATAGAAGGCTTCCTCTTCAAGTAACTATTCCAGACACGTTTTCTTCGAGTACAGGCTTTATGATTTTTTGCCAGTGGGATCCTCCTGTACATCTTATGTTGCAGTGTTTTTCCCCTTAAACTGTAGGCCTTTTTCTCTGTCCAGACCTATAGCTGCACCACTTTTTTTAAGCTGTGCATCATTCCCTTGAAGAGGTAAACCGTAATCTGTATAGCCAGTCCCCACAGGTGGAAATTGTTTCTGTTTTTAAAGCACTGCAAACAATGCTGTGATGTCCATCCTTGAACATCGCTTTGGTGTATTTCTGTGAGTGTATCCATAGAATATATTCCTGGTGGAGGCATTGCTGTGNCTCCCCAGGCGGGTGGGGTGGGGGTGGTTAAAGTGATGCTCAAAGGGGACAGAAGTTTGAGTCTCTAGGTCTCATCCAGCTGCCAGCCTCGTCCAGGGTGAAGGGGTGGGTGGTGCGATGCTGCTATGCAGGAGGAGGCGGAGGAGGCTAACACCAGCCATCGTTTGGCCCTAGGCCTCTTTGAGTCCAGAACCTTACTTCCCACTGCCAGCCCCCTTCAACAGGGACCACTGGTCACCATCTCAATGCTGCACATGGAGCCCTCATCACTGAGTGGGCAGTGCTTGTGGGTCCTGCTCAGGGAAGAGGATGGTGTACCTGACAAACCTGGGGGTCACATCTCTAAGGGCCATCGGTTTTGATGGCTGGGCTTTCCTTGACTGTGCCCTGTCCACTGCCCCTGGCGGGGAGTCCCACAGTGACACCTCCTGGAGCCCTTCCTCGCAGTCACCTGGGCGGGTGTGGGAGGAAGAGGGGCATCGGCAGTTCATGGTGGCTGAAGCACAGTCCCCACAAGCTCGTTCATCCTCAGCTGCCAGTCTGCCTCCCACAGAAATAGCTACAGTTGTTCCTGGCGTTCACATCCAAGGTGTGCGGCCAGCCTGGCGCGTGGTGGCCAGCGTTCACCTGTGCAAACTTCCCAGGTGGAGAAGGACTTGCCTCCACCCCAGCACAGCCTGCCTCTCACGCTCGCCCCCCGCCTCGGTCCTGGCACCTCGGGTGTCTGGACCCCACCTCTGTGGGTGGCCTCCTTGACAGGGGTCCTACATGCAAGAGAAAGTCTTTGCAGGCTGCACTTCACTTCCAGAGCCCCACTGGCCCCTGCCTGGCCCACCCT
>NW_007731325.1:38709-40475 GCF_000696425.1 Galeopterus variegatus | reverse complement strand
GGCACCTCGGGTGTCTGGCCCCCACCTCTGTGGGTGGCCTCCTTGACAGGGGTCCTACATGCAAGAGAAAGTCTTTGCAGGCTGCGCTTCACTTCCAGAGCCCCACTGGCCCCTGCCTGGCCCACCCCCACTCATCCCTACAGTAAGGAGCTCCACAGCCTGGAGGGCATCCGAGCCCAGTGTCTCTCACTGGCCAGCAAGTGGCATCTGCTCTTAACCAGCGGATGCACGCACATTAAGGCACAGATGCCATCCTGTTAGCATGGCTGGGGGGCTGGGTGTAGGGCAGCCCCTCCCCCTTTGCCTGCTCACCTTGAACTGCTGCATTGGAAGGAGCTGGTATGAGTCCTTCATCCGCCAGGAGGGGCAGCGGGAAGGGCCCATGAGGCCCCCTGGGTGCCAGGGGTGGGATGAGGCTGCTCTGTGCCCCCCACCCCCAGCTTCAGGGATCCTGAGGCAGGAAAGCAAAAGTGGGTGGCAGTGGCCGCAGCCTCACCACGGCGCTGCTCTTGCATTCCCAGGTCAACCTGGCCTATGCCTACGAGACCAAGGACGCTCTATGCCTGGTCCTGACCATCATGAACGGGGGTGACCTGAAGTTCCACATCTACAACATGGGCAACCCCGGCTTCGAGGAGGAGCGAGCCTTGTTTTACGCGGCGGAGATCCTCTGTGGCTTGGAAGACCTGCACCGCGAGCACACTGTCTACAGGTGAGCGGCCCTCCCCGCCCTGGGCATCAGGCCTGGCCAGCACCAGGGAAGGTGCAGGTGCCGGCCAGACTCCTCCCGCCCTGGAGCCTGCAGCCCAGCAAGTGGGGTGACTGCTGTCCGGTGGAGTGCTCTGGCCTCCAGAGCTTAGGGAAGCCAAGCATGGGAAACGGTGCTTCCTGAACTGACCGCTCCTCCAAATTGAGAAGGACGGGCCACAATCACCAGTCCCCTCCACCCAGCGCCAGGGAAGTTCAGTGGAGCCGGGTGGCCATGATCTGGAATCAGCCTCAGGAAGACTTGGGTGGGGTCACCCCCCACGAGCAGGCGTCAGAGTGGCACGTGGTCATGCCCCACACCACCCTCTGTCCACTGTGACTCCTGGACCTTGCAGGGCCGGTGTCCAGACTCTGCCCACAGTGAGCAGTGGACCTCCAGTTTCCCTCCCAGCCCTCCTCAGAGAATTTTGAAAATCTCTGTGCCCCCTACAGTTTAAGGAGACATCTGAGATATTCCATCATTTGTTTAAATGGTGGCAAATATTGATATTTTTAAATTGAACAGTTTCATTAGGGATCCAGTGGAATCTAATTGCTGTAGCAAATTGATTTCCACCGTCATCTGTCTAAAAAACACGTGAAGAGCTCCTTCATGGTGAAGAATTTTCTATCATTTCCTTCTTCACTCCCTCGTCCCCACAGGATATTATTATAATGGATATTTCTTTTCTTCTAAAAGTCCTTCATTGATGAGCATATAAATCTCTGAAACAAATACATGGATACATATAAGATTTTTTTAAATTCTCTTTGACCATAATAAGCCTCTAAGTGTCAAAATAATTTCCTCTGTGGAGTTGCCATTATAATTATCATTAGTAGATCTCATCTCTGATTGGTCCTTTGGGATCCTGGGGTTTTTTACACCTGGAGCAGGGTGCTATGGTAATGTTCAGAAGCGGGGAAAGCTTGCTTTTCTTCTGTACCTTGGGAGAAGAGCTATTGAGAAAGGGTAGAGAGGAGGGGAGAGCCCAAAAGATGCCGGAATGGAGTGTTAC
>NW_007731325.1:36945-38015 GCF_000696425.1 Galeopterus variegatus | reverse complement strand
AGCTATTGAGAAAGGGTAGAGAGGAGGGGAGAGCCCAAAAGATGCCGGAATGGAGTGTTACTGTGTTAAGAAATCCATACCCTTAAAACTGTCAGCTGGTGGGTACCCCCTGGACAGTTCCGGCAGACCCCTGGGGCTCACGCATCCCCAGTTCGAAGACCCTTGAGGTGGGGCTCTTGGGGATATCTTGGGAGTGCAAGAAGGTTCTCAAAACGAGAAATGACATGGCCTTGTCGCATATTGCATCTCTCCATTTATGTTTCTGATTTGTTTCATTCAAGTGAAAAGAGAGTCAGAACATTTTCCCTAAGGGTTTGAAAAAAAAAATCCTCCACTTGATGGCCTTTCACTTAGAAAAAAGAAAAAGAAAAAAAGTATCCCTCCAAGTTCCATCTCCTCTTCTTCTAGGGAGGAAGAAGACCACGGTGCCTCTGCCCTGGCCCCAACCACTTGCCATGGCCTCGCCGTGGGTTTGGGTTCTGGCCAGTGCCCACTAGTGAGCTGTCATCCAGCCCGGTGGCCACCGGTTTATTAAGATGATGGCTCCTGCCCTTATTTGGTATTGTTAACGCATCAAAAGAATGCAATTAAAATAACAACAGCAACAAAAGTATTTTGTAATAAATAAGTATACACAGACACTGATTATCGCTTTGTGAGGCTGTCCAGCTGGATTTGAGTACATTAACTGCTCCCCATGAGGACAGCTGCCATCAGTTAAATAAACAAAGCTGGTTGGTTGAGAACTGGAGCCTCAATCCAGATGCCGTGTATTGTTTGCCCCTTGGCTAAACTGAGTTGCACACACTCCCGTGGCTGTTGTTTTACCCACAGTGAAGACCTTTTACTAGGAAAACCAGACCTTCCTGCTGCCTCTTCCCACATTCTGGGCATGCAGAGGTTCCCTTTCTTATGACAAAGATTCTGTCATCAAAGAGAAGAGACATTAGGGACGGGATGAGGCGGCCACACCTACCGCTGTGCCTTCTGGCTGTGCTTCTACCAGGCTGCTGCAGCGTAGCTGGAGCTGGGGGATGAGCCAGTCTCCTGCGGGCCCCAACCTCCCCCCT
>NW_007731325.1:13406-35651 GCF_000696425.1 Galeopterus variegatus | reverse complement strand
AGGGGAGGGAGAACCCCATGCCCCCTCCTCAGTCCCGGGTGCCTGGGCAGCAGTGGGCACAGATAAAGCTCCCACTGGTGGAGAAGCAGTGTGGCTGTCACAGAGACAGACAGCGCTGCACCAGGGTCCAGGATCTCAGAGGCACTGGGCACCTACTTAACTTTCACACAACCTCCCCACCCCATCTTGTCTGTGCAGTGACCACAGTGGGTCTGTCCTGCCCACTCAGAGGGAGGACGGCAGTGGTGAGGATCCTACAGGATGGCTTGAGGGGAAATTATTTTGTCACCTATAGCCAGCTATAAGTTTGTTAGGCACTATCATCTGTGCAGCGCTGCTGTTATGTTTTCTTGGGTGTGAGCCCGCAGATAAGAACAACCACAGTGACCCCCACAATGGGTTAGCCTCTCATACCTGGAAGATAGTTTTCACATCTTTCACCTGACTAGGTCTTCCCATCTCCAGGGAGAGGGGCGGGGCAGCATCCCTGTGCCCATTTTACAGACAACAAGACTGAGGTTCAGAGGAACCACCTTGACAAGGTCACCGGGCATTATCAGTGGGCAGCCGAGAGCAGAAACTAGGTCTCCTCCCAGCATGTCCCAGACCAGGCTGTCCCCAGTAGGGAAAGGAGGATGGGGAGCAGGTTGCTGGTGACCTGCGGAGAGGTCTGTGCATGCTACCGCCTTGTGGATGAGCCCAGTGGCCACACTGCAGTCTCAGAACCATGCCCACCACTGACGTGCCGGGCCCACTTCCAGCACCCACACACTCTCTTCCTCTTTCCCGCCTGTCAGGCGCCACTGAGCGGGGCATCCACGCGTTCCCAGCCTGGTGGGGGTCTCTGGAACTGGGTCTTACTAAGGTTTAGGCTGGTGGGGGGCCCTGGCGTCCACAGGCAGGGAAAGGGTGGGGACATGTTCCTTCCTGAGGGGTCAGATGTGGCTGTGACCCTGCCGGGTAGGCTGTGGGGAGGCAAAGGCCGAGGTGGAGCTGCCAACACGGTGTCGTCTCGGCCTTTGCGAGTCAGTCCTAGACTGGGAGCTCCGATTCCACTCCAGGCTCGGCCAGGCCAGGCCTTTTCCCTTCTTATTTCTCCAAAGGGAAAAAACAACCAACCTCCAAAGCCCAACACGGCAGGGCAGGGCGTTGCTTCCCAAATTGCTTTGTAACTTTTCCCCTGAAGCAGATTGTTGCAAAATGTCAGGAGAATCTCACATTTCCCATGAAGCAATCCTAGAATCAGGCCAAGATGCTTTAAACTTTGTGACCTCAGCCTTCCAAGGAGCCCGTTAGGGCATTTTATGAGGCAGGTCGGCCAACGTCCAGCCACACCAGGCATCCTTTTTCTTCTTTATGTTTTGCTCTTAAAAAGTAGTCATTTACCCATGTCCTCTAATACCCAGACTCTCTCAAGGGTCTCGCAATCACCCTAAGAGGGGAGATGGGGGTCCCAGTCTTCATTGGACAGATGGAAATGCTGAGAGCTCACAGACCTTGCCAGTCTGTGGCCCTGGCCAGGGTGGGCCAAGCATCCACACAACTGTTTCAGGGACCTGATGACCCTGCTGTTCCCCTCAGGCCACATTAGGATCTCAGACTTGGGCCTGGCTGTGAAGATCCCCGAGGGAGACCTGATCCGCGGCCGGGTGGGCACCGTCGGCTACATGGGTGAGTGCCGGTGCGGCCCATGCGCTCACCACATGCCCAGCTCCCGGGGCTGCCCGTCAGCCTCTTTGTGCCTCAGTGGACAGAAGCAGAGTCATGGTCTCCCATGGGGCTGCTGGGGGACCTTAGGCAGGGTGGGTGGAGCCACGTCCAGGGGTGACTTGACTAAACTGAGCTCTCTGAAGCCCCCGACCCCCAACCCGGCCTGTGTCTCAAAGCCAAGTGGCTCTCCGAGGTCAGTAGCCAGAGCCTGGCCTGCAGCGCTGCTGGCGGGAGACCACGTCGCAGTAGGGGTCTGCGTGTGTTGGCAGACAGACCTTTTGGGGAGACTCCTTAGAGGAGGGAGGTCATTACGAATTGCCCCCAAATGACCGAGCATGATTCTAAGTAGGAACCAGCCTGGGGCTCCCTGCCCTCCTCCCCCAGCCTGCTCCGAGACCATCATCCCCGGGGCTGCAGGAAAGAGACCCAGAGCTAAGCCCGGTCCCCTAGAATTTCCTTCCAACTTGGGGTGTCCCGTGGGCTTCCTCCTGCACACTTCACACACATACCCCCACTTACCCCAGAAGGTAGAGGGGCCCCAGAAAGCTCTGGGGGCCAGGCACATTGTTGCCCCGTGGCCAGACTTGTGCCAATGGCAGGCACGTGGGGTCTGTACTTTGTCTTGGTGCTGGAGGGTTCTTTTCAGATTGCATGACATTAGGCAACATGTGGGGTGCGTGTCTGTGTGTATATGAGTGTGTATGTGCCCATGTGAATGCTGATGGGAGACAGACAGACAGAAAGACAGTTATGGATGGATGGGCGGGTGGGTGGATGGATGATAGATCTGTCTGCATACCTGCGTTTGCATCTGCCTGGGCCTTTGCATCAGTCTCCTTTTGCACACAGTGCTGCATGCTCTGTCTGCCCAGCCTCTGTTGTGTGCATATAGCACATGTGTGGATGCATTTGCTTCTAGATATATATACCCGATGATGCAGAACTATCTTTTGTGCACTTCTATGGTGAATTTATAATTCATTTTATCAAAGTTGTAGGGAAGATATAGCAAGAGGTTGTTTGAATTCTAGATAAATTCAAACAATCTTTAATTTGGGTGAACACACCTTTGTTCACTGAAACACATGTGCACAGCACCTACTCTGTGCTAGGTGTCCCACCTGTTACTGGGGACACAGCAGTGAATCAAGTAGCTCACATGCTAGTTAGGGAGACATCAAGGGAGCAGAATATTTCCACCCACTGTGGTTAGAGTTCTGAAGCCATAATCAGAATCCTTGGGGAGCACAGAGGAGAGCAATCAGAGCAGCCTCCCTGGAGGAGGTGGTATTTATGGCAATTTGCGGGTAGGAGTTAGCAGGGGAAAGTGTCCCAGCCTTGAAACTCCAGGCCTTCTGCACTCTTGGGTGCAGGACACCCTGAGGCCTGGTGGGGTGAGGGGCAGCGCTGGCCCCATGTGCCTGGCTCTGTCCTGCTGCCAGCTATCTCTCACCCTTCCTTACTCCTCTCTGCCCCCAGCTCCAGAAGTCCTCAACAACCAGAGATATGGCCTGAGCCCCGACTACTGGGGCCTGGGCTGCCTCATCTATGAGATGATCGAGGGCCAGTCACCATTCCGTGGCCGCAAGGAGAAGGTGAAGCGGGAGGAGGTGGACCGCCGGGTCCTGGAGACGGAGGAGGTGTACTCCCACAAGTTCTCTGAGGATGCCAAGTCCATCTGCAAGATGGTGAGTTCCTGGTGAGCCAGACGCTGCACTCAGGCTGGTGTCCAGTGGTGGGTCCCCTCCCTGCCCCCAGGCTGCCCCAGAACAGCAAACAGGCTGAAGGGACAGGGCTCAGGGCGTACTGGGGTGGGGGTGGTGCAGCCACCAGGCCAGAGGGGTAGGTGCTCCTTGCTGTGGATGGGGGTGGCCAGCGAAGGCTTCCAGGAGAAAGCCTGGGGTGGGGACAGAGACACCCATGAGCCAAGAGGCAGGGGGCTAAGGCGAACTGTGAACCCCCTCACATCCAGCTCCATGAGAAGTCAGCACAGGGCAGGGAAGAGATGGTTCAAGCTGGTGCCCAAGATGCAGAGCCTTTGGGGCAGGCCCCTGCCCTTAACCTGGGGCTTTCTTCTCCCTCCAACTCTGGATCCCAAGGTGCTGGCTTGGCACCAGGGGCTGCAGGTGGTAGGTGGTGGTACGTTCACCATCTTTGAACATGTTAAGACAAAGTGTTCCATCCACTAAATGGAATGCTGGTCACACCAGCTCAGGTTCTGCATGACAGCATCTATGGATAGTGAGATTTGACTGGCAGGATACACGTGGGGTGTTAGGCAGGCTGGGTCAGCATGGCCAGATTGGGGCCTGAGGAAGGCAGATAGAGGAAGGTGGGGCAGGAACCATCAAAAGTGTTGGAGCTGGGAGTAGATCCCATGTCCCCTCAGCCCAGATGGGCCCGATCCCGGGGCTGACCCTCAGGCCTTCCTTTGGGAACCAGGCCAGTGGCTTTGTGGGGAGGTAGCCACTTCCTGCTCCTGCCTGGCTCTCAGACCCTCAAGCTCTGCCTGTGCCCCCAGCACGCTCCTCCTTCAGGTGCCCTGCACAGCTGTGCTGGCACCCCCACTACAGGCAGCTGCCCTCTCATGCTGGCCACGTGGGGACAGGAAGGGCCTGAGCACCCAGCTCTGCGCCTGCAAGCCCACAGCCTTCCTCTGCCCGGAGCCCTGCTGCACCTGGAGTAGCAGATGGGCAGGCCAAACCTCGGGTAGGTTGCTCTGCTTCCCACCTCTTTGAATCTGCAGGGGCCTTGGGGCAGGCCCAGCAGGTATATAAACAGTACAGACTGGAGTTTAGGGAAGAGCAGGCCTGGGTAGTTGACCAAAAGTAGCAAAGCTTCTCCTTCCAGAAAACCTGAGGCTGCACTGCTAGTGGCCCCCAGGAACGGCTGGTGCTGCTAGCGGCCCCCAGGAACGGCTGGTATAGCTCCCATCCCCAGGAGGCTCTGCGCCTGCAGCCAACTGCCCTCTGCCAGCCTCGTTCCCTCACCACAGGGCTACGGGAAGAAGGGCTTAGGGCTGCATCTGCCATCTGGCCACATCCAAAAGAAGAGGAGAGCTGTCATTTACATGTGTGAGACACAGGCACACACACACCCACGCCACATAGTCTGTTGGCCAGCCAGGTGGCTGGCCATGGTGGGGTATCTATCCAATGTGACCAGACTGGACAAGGGATGGAAGAGTGGGTCTCAGCATCACAAAGTGTCCCAGGTCAGGGTCAGGGATTCAGAGAAGCAGGTCTTGAGAGAACTTGGCAAGGACATGGGGCTGCTGAGAGGACAAAGAGGCGGAGAGGACCCTCACCCCCATCCGCCGTCCTCCCAGTCATCCACTTTGGTGCCTGGTTTGGGCACTGGGAGCACAGCTTGCTATCCCTCGGCTGCCCCCTGGTGGCCACTGAGGGAGAGGCGGCGGCCAAGCCTGCTGCTCCTGTGGACCTGGCCGTGGTTGCATCAAACCACTGGCCCTTCATCTTTTTCCTATGGCAAACCCACTTAGAGGCCTCTGGTCTTGCTCCATCTTTTCTTACAAATGATTCTGGGGTCTTAGGGTTCCAGTCTTGGGCCTCCTCTGCACCCTTAACCTCAGCCTCTTAGGTCTGGCAGCCAGGCCTGCCCTGTCTCCTCCAGCTACTGCCATCTCAGGACCCCACAGGGCCTGCCTGTAAGGAGACCATGGAGGTCCCCGGGGCTGTTTCTAGGCTCTGGCAGCTCCAATCAGTCCAGCCTGCCTAGGAAGGCTGCTCCACAAGTGGCAAGGAAGCTGGTCTTTGGCTCCCAGACTCCAGACCCCATTCTATCTTGGCAGCCACAAGACCCGCTTCCCTGTCCCTGGGTCCAGTCCCTATGTCCAGACCTCAGCCTCCACCTTCCTGATGCCCCTGCCGAGTCCCAGCCCTGAGCCTACCCCTCCCTTCCCAGCTCCCTCCCTCTGGCCCTTCAGCCTTCTTGGTCTCACAGGCCCCTCCAGCCTAGTGTAGTCCTCCTCCTCCAGGAAGTCCGCTCTGCCTGCCCCACCCACTCCAGCTCACACCTGCTCTCCCTCTCACTTCTCCTGGTGTGTAACTCATGTCACGGTTGCAAATCATTTACCTGATGCCAAGGCAGCTCGTAGGTGAGGATTCTGTTCAGCCTGCGCAGTGTTTTAGAAAGAGATGAATGGTGGGTTAATTGCCAAGATTTAAAAATGAAGCCTCCCCGGACCCCTCAGCTGGCAACCAACTCACATTCCTCTGATCCTGTGCTGTCTCAACTGTATTGCCTCAATGCGTCCTCTGAACATGGTCACCCCCATAAGTCTGAAAGCTCCTGAAGGCAAGCCCCTTGGTGGCATCCTCTGCCAGCACAGGGGTCTGCACTTAGTAGGTAAAAGTCTACAAGTTAGTTGAGTAAATGAATGCAAGAGACCTACAGATCCAGTTCTTGCTCTTTGTTGTTTTGCCAGTAGCAGAAGAGGTGACACTAACTGCACAAACTTCAGTGGGAACCTGCCATTCCCCATGCGCTAGGTACCCAGTCGTGGGGAGAAACAGACGAGGTCTCTGCTCTCTTGGAGGATGTGGGCGTCTAGTCACTCTGGGAATGTGGGGCCACACCTGCATGCACGGGCTCAGGAGGCAGCCTGGAACAAGAGCTTCTCAGGGTGGGGCAGTGTCCATTGGGTGCCTGAGGGTGGCACAGACTCTGTGGAGGCTAGAGGAGGGATGTCTGGGAGGACTCAGGGACACATGAGAAGGATGACAACCACAGGCTTTCCGAAGCTCCTCTGCCCCCTGACCTCTGGGCAGGAGGAAAGGACCAGCAGGCATGGCCTCGTGGGGCTCTCTCTCATCACAGCTGCTCAACAAGGATGCAAAGCAGAGGCTGGGCTGCCAGGAGGAGGGGGCTGCCGAGGTCAAGAGACACCCCTTCTTCAGGAACATGAACTTCAAGCGCTTAGAAGCCGGGATGTTGGACCCTCCCTTCATTCCAGATGTGAGTAGCCTCCCCTCACCGCAGCAGGTCTGTGCCCAGGCTGTCTCTCCATGTGGTGCCTCAGCATCAGCTAATGCAGAGCAGGAGGCTGTCCCTGTCTTTGTGGGACCACAGAGTGCCCACTGCTCCTTCCTCCCAGGCCACTCCCTACCAGTGAGCTTCATGCCAGGCAGTCACATGGGGATGGGTTGGGAGCCCCACACTGGTTAGCCTGGGGGACCTGGGCACTTCCCTTCTAAGCCTCGGTCTCCTCACCTGTCCAGTGAGGCCAGTGACACCCACTCCCCTAACCGGTCAGGGACGTTTCAGGGTGAAATGAGAGCAGAATGGAGAGAGCTTTTACAAGCATTGAGGACCACCACATTCAGTTCAGCTTAACTAGCATGCATTGAGCACTTACTGTTTGCGCTAGGTTCTGGGCCCAGCGTAGCAGGGACAGTGACGGACAAGATGAGGCCCGTCCCCCAGCACCTCAAATCACAGGGAGTTGCATCTTCCCCAAGAGGTTCCTCCAGTTAAGGTAGAATTGTCCAGACTAAGAAATAGACCCCTAGCTGGGGGGTGGGGTGTTGGGCTGGGGGCTGTGGAGGCCGCAGGAGCAGTGGTATGTGGGAGCCGGCTCGCTTTGTCTCACAAGAGCTGGTTATGCACATCTCTGCCCAGTTCCATGTTCAGTAACTTCACGTTGGTAGCTTGCAGTAGACCACGGTGGCAGTATTTACACCAGAGCAATCAGCAAATGCTACAAATCAGGGCTTTCCCATGCCCTGCCCCCAGAACCAGTTGTTAGCTGTCTACCAACACGGCACCACCTAGAGGAAGGGGGACAGTGCTTGGAACTCTGGTGTGCCCCTGCTGGTGAGGATCCCTGGTCACCTGTGGTAGGGCAGGAGGGCAGCAGCAAGTTTGGGAAGCCAGGGCCCTGCTGGGTGCCAGATAGGGTCCATGGCAACCACACCCCTGGCCCCATCCAGCCAGTTACGGCATCAGTGTTATGCAGATAACCAGGGAAGGCTTTCTGGGGAAGAAGGGCTCATTGAGCGTACAGAGTCAAAGTCAGCGAATGCTACAAGCTTACCCTGCAGGTGACCTTCAGAGGTGGTAGGGAGATGCTGTTTACAGCATTTGCTCTCGCCCTGGCTGCCCATTCGGAATCACCTGGGGAGCATGAAAAACACTAATCTTTTTTTTCTTTTAAAGATGACCGGCAAGGGGATCATCTTGACTTGGTGTTGTCAGCACCACNTCCCAAGTGAGCCACGGGCCGGCCCCGAAAAACACTAATCTTGGATCCAGTCACCAGAGAGTCTGGAAGCAGGCCTGGGCATCGGGATTTTTAAAACCTCCCCGGGTGATTCTACTGTGCAGCCAGGGTTATGGGAAATGCCACCAGCCAGGAGCTGTTTGTTTGTTTTTAGTGTTGAGGGCTTTGGGAATGACCACTACTTGATATTCCTGGAGACTACGTAGGGTGACCACATGAACATTGCGGTGGGTTACTGGGTTAATGTCCTGCATTAGAGATGAGGCGGGCACCCCAGCTGGGGGTGTGACAAAGTTTCAGACCCCACGTGCCCTCCTCGTAGCCTCTGGGCTACCTATTGCTATAATGATATTAGTCACAACACAGGAAATATTTTTCGACCTCCCAGCACACTCAAGGCCCTGTGCCAGGCCCCAGAGGGACCCCATGGTAAATAAATCATTTGGTTGCTTCCTTCATGCATCTTACAGGCTGTAGAGGAGGAGAGGTGTCAGCAAGCACCCCTTAAATAGAAGCAGAAATACGAGTCACAAGAGAACAGAACAGGAGGCGGAGAACACGGGTGGCCGGGGAGGGGAGCGGAGTTGGCCAGGGCCAGAGCTGGGAGGACAGCGTTCCAGGCCATGGAAACAGCTTTTGGAAGGAGATGGGTTTGATAATCAGGGGGACCAACCATCATGGCTTGCCCAGGACTGTCCTGGTTTTAGCACTGAAAGTAGTCCGATGTCCTGGGCCAACCAGGATGGTCAATCACCCTGGGTGTAACCCTGTCACCTTCCAGGGGCATTAGGAAGACGAGGTCGCAGAGCCCCTCACATGCACAGCTCAGTGTGGTGCGCGTAGAGCAGAACACCACTCAGGTCGCTGTCCTCTTCCAGTGCCATGGTGCAGGGTACTCTGCATCCCAGCAGAGCACGTGGCGAGTGGAGGTTGCAGGCCCTGGAGCGTGAGCCCCTGTGAGCTGGGGGGGCTTCGCCCCTCAGCCCAGCCCTCCCCTGCCTCCTCCTCCCCCAGGCCCCACGCCAGCCTTCGAGGCTGTCACTGTCCTCATAGCCCATCAGTGCTAATAGCACTTAATCTTTTTCACTTCCATTAACTTTATTGTTATTTATTTATTTTTGGCAGCTGGCCGCATTGACTCTTTTTAAAATCAAAATAAAAGTATTCCAAAGGGAATTTTTCCAAGGAAATAATAGTCACGAAATGGTGGGTTTTGGTTGCTAGATAAATTTCGGTTCCATTATAGATTTTTAAAATACTTCCTTTTTTTTCAATGTTCATCTGCGTGCCGCCTGGGGCCTGCTTCAGGGCTCGACCTGAGTGGTCACCCCAGGCTCCTCACTTGGCTTGGTGCCCTGCTGCTGCCATCTTGAAATTCCAGACAAGTTTTCAACGTGGTCCTGCATTTTCATTTTGCACTGGGCCCTGCAAATGATGCAGCTGGTCCTGATGGCACCTGAAAGTCTGCCGCAGCCCGCAGCAGAGCGCACCCTGGGCTTGGGGAGCTAGAGAAGGTGGGTCGCCCAGTGGTTTGCTCTGCTGCATGACCTTGCTCTGGCCTCAAGTCCCAGCACCATTCTCTCTATGGAGGAGTGAACCAGAGGCCCCCACCTGTAGCCAGTGACACCCCTTGTCCAACAGAGATGACTGTGAAACGCTGCCACCTTCCTGAGTCTGTGGCTTTAGGGTAACCAAGAACATCTGACAGGGGAGTGGGGATGCCCAGAGATGCCGAGGAGTATGAGCTTAGAGACAGAGGTGCCCTGTCCCCCCGCCTTTAGCCCAACCTGGAGAGAGACGGTGGGTATATGTGAGGGGTAATGGCAGGAAGGAGCCCTGGATGGGGCATCTGGACACCCCAGCTCTCACTTCACCCCGGCTGGGGGCCCCTCGGCGGATGGGAGAGAGGGCAGCACAGGTTCTGGGTGTGGCACAGGGATGCAGGAGCCACACGCAGGGCCCCGCGTGACCGAGCCCCCTGCTCCCCCAGCCGCGTGCTGTGTATTGTAAGGACGTGCTGGACATCGAGCAGTTCTCCACGGTGAAAGGCGTCAACCTGGACCACACAGACGATCATTTCTACTCCAAGTTCTCCACGGGCTCCGTATCCATCCCCTGGCAAAACGAGGTGAGCGGGTGGGTGGCCCTTTGCTGTGAAAGGCAGGGCATGGCCAGTGACCCGCGTGCAGCTGAGGGGTGCAGCGAGGACTGACGGTGGCTGCTGGGCCTGGTGGCCCGGGTGAGGGCAGCGGGTCAGAGCCGCTGCAGCGGGAATGGGAGGCCTGCAAGGGGACGCTCTCAAGAAGTGCGGCTGGGAAGAGAAGACAGAATGGGGCGGTCGCTGGAGGCGTAAGTGGGATGGACTTGGGGAAGTTAGAGCCAATGGGGATGGGAGGGGACAATGGGACAAAGGAGGTGCTGGAGACACGGACTTGGGGCAGGAAGATGAGGGCACCCCCAATGCCTTCTGTCTGCTCAACAAAGGCAGCATGCAAGGCCACCCATAGCAGGCAGGGGCTGTGCCACCACGGGGGAGCCTCGCCTTGTCCCCTGTGAGCTGGAGGATGGGGGCAGGGGAGGGGCAGGCACCCCAGATGATGGCCCGCATTTCCACACGGCCTCCCCAGATGATTGAAACAGAATGCTTTAAGGAGCTGAACGTGTTTGGACCTCATGGTACCCTCTCGCCGGACCTGAACAGAAGTCACCCTCCAGAGCCACCCAAGAAAGGCCTGCTGCAGAGAATCTTCAAGCGCCAGGTGAGAGACCGTGGCCAGCTCTGAGCCCAGGCCCACTTCCAGGTGAGGCAGGAAGTCCTGCAGTGGAGACCAGTGTGGCAGAGCCCCACCTGCTTGAGTGGCTTGGGGCAATGGGGCCAGTAGCAGTCTAGAAGGGTTTGATGCCCACTGTGGCTGACGGGGTCCCCAGGGCAGAAGGGGCAGGTCAGGCCAGAGTCAGCCCTGCATCAGGGTTTCTCAACATGGATGCTATTGGCATTTGGGACTGGTTAATTCTTTGTCATAGGCGCCTGTCCTGTGCACCACGGGATGTTCAGTGGCATCCCTGGCTTCTACCCACCGGATGCCAGGAACACCCCCCTTCCCCCAGTGGTGACAGCCAAAAGTACCTCCAGACATGGCCAAATGTCCCTGTGGGGCAGGGGGGCAAAATCATTCCTGGTGAGAACCACTGCCCTGTGTGGCCCTTGTAAAGACTCAGGTGATGTAGATGAAGAGTTAACATAATAAAGAACTGGTGAGAAGGGAGAACTGGTGTTGGAAGGTGATCCCCGCAGAACGTGGCTCCTGGGCTGCGGCCCCATCGTCATGCGGTGCCCTCCAGCTGGCAGCCAGAGGAGACTTTGACCCTTGGGAAGAGCTCGTCTTCCCCCAGAGCCCATCTCTAGAGTCAGGGTTGGTGTGGCCAAATGGAAGAAATGCCCGGGAAGGGCCCGGTGGGCCTGGTAGAGAGAGGGAGAAACCGCGGATCCCCACCCTCCCCACCTCCATGAAGGCAGCCACAAGAGCATCCTCTCTTGGCTTGGCCCTTCAAGAAGCCGTGGCCCAGTGTTCCCATCTTGGAGCCTGGGAGGCTCCCTGTCCTAGTTCCTCACCTTCCACCTCCCCACAAAGGAGTCAGCCCCTGTCTCCAAGAGGACAGAGGGAGGAAGCAGGTGCAGGTCTAGTCCCCGAGCCCCTGAAATCCCAGCTCCCTCCCTCCTTGAAAACAAGGGTGAGGGCGGCTGTTTATGGGGCTTCACTGTGGACTGGGCCCTTGCTAGGAGCTTTTCAAAGGCTTCACCTATTTAATCTCCACAAAACCCAGGACTTCACTCAGCAGTTCATTCATTCAGCCAGTACGCATTGACCCCTCCAATGTGCTAGGCTGTTACTTAAGGACTTGGGACACCTCTCTGCCCTTGGACATCCTAGTGAAGTGTGAGCACCAGCCTGTGCTGTCATTGCCCCATTTCACAGATATGGAAACTGAGGCTGCAGGAGACTGAGGAACTTGCCCAAGGTCTCACATCTGGTGAGCCTGCGTGGAAGATCTGGGGATAAGAGGGCGGGGAACACAGGTCAGGCACATGCAGAGAAAACGCAGACTGAGGCCCCTGGATTTGTGGTTTTATCTAAAAACCTCATGTGAGTTTCCCGTCCTATTCCATAATATACTCATGTTCATATAATATAAAAATATAACTTTTAAATGCCTCCATCAAGGAAAATTGAAGTTCCAGAAAGAAATGACCTCTCCCCTCCCCCATGTGGCCAAACCCCCCAGAACCCACTGTGCCCTGGAAAGAGGACTTGCTGTGGGGTCTCACAACCAGGGTTCAAATCCAGCCCTGGCCCTTCCTGGTTGTGTGGCAGCTTATAAACCCTCTCCCAGCCTGTTTGCCCCCCTGAAAAATCAGGGTGGAAATGCCCGCTGGCCAGAGTTGTGAAGAGGACCCAGTGAGGTGGCAGATGGTGGCCCTTAGCATGGTACCTGGTGTCTCTCTCCTGTCCTCCCTGCAACCTGAAGGGCCCAACACCTGCGGGGAGGCTGAAGGGGGCCGGGAGGTGTAGGAACAAGCAGCTGATCGTCCCGGGCATACGCGGCCTCCGTGAAGAAGCCGCTCATGCCACGCTACAGGCGAGGACACCAGGCAGTGGAACAACTATCCATGGTCCCCCTGCTGGGAGTGGCAGAGTTAGGATCCCAGCCCAGGCATTAGTCAGGACTCTAACTCTGGGCCTCTAGGCTTAACCAATACAGATGTTACCCTGATTTGGGTTCTCTTAACTCCGTGGCTCTTCCCGGGCATCAGATATAGCCTTTGCCCAAAAGGGCTGCTCTGGACTTGGGTCTGAGCTGATGGGAGCAGCCGCTGACCCAGGGCCCCACTTTCAGAGCCCCCTGGGACGTGCTGGCCCCGGGGTTCGATTCTACCTAAAACTGACTCTTGCACTCTCTCTCCGTCCTCTCTCCCCCACCCCAACCCCAGCATCAGAACAATTCCAAGAGTTCACCCAATTCCAAGACCAGTTTTAACCACCACATAAATTCAAATCACGTCAGTTCAAACTCCACTGGAAGCAGCTAGTTTCAGCTCTGGCCTTGAAGTCCACAGTGGGACCAGTCCAGACCCTTCTACTGGGAAGCGGAACTTGTGACCCGCAGAGCTTCCGCTCTGGCTGGGCAGCCGGGGAGCCCTCCAGGAGCCGGGAAGGCAGCCGTCCACCCCTTCGACGTAGAGCCTCGAGGTTTCTCAATGAAATTTCCACTCAGGTCTGTTTTCCAAGGTGGCCCCCAAGCCGGGGAGGATTGGATTTGTCTTTGGCGAATATTGCAATAGAAATCCAATTGGATACAACTTGCACGTACTTTAATAGCATCATGACTAGAACTGAATTTTGTCTTTATTATTTTTAAAGAAAAGTTTTGTAAATTTCTCTATTGTCTCAGTTTACATTTTGTATATTTGTATTTAAATGAAAGTCAGACTTTGAGGATGTATATTTTCTGTGCAGCCACTGTCAAGCCATGTGTTTTAAGACATTTTAGGGGGGCAGGGATTTACCAAAAAAAAAAAAAAGTGACTCCAGACTTCCCAGAGCCTCAAATGAGAAAATGTTTTTATTAAATGTAGAAAACGATTCACGTTTCACCTTTAAAGGATCGGTTGTACTTACCTACATCCTTCTCTATAACCTTTTCCTCACGTTGGTATCACCTTTCTGTTGGCTTGTAACAATCTGATTAAATGCTCAAGTGCTCAAGACACACTTGGTTGTCTCCCCCCGCCAGAACGTCCTCTTTTGGGGCCCAAGGAGTCGCATGGAGTGCAAACCTCTCCTTTAGGGCTGCACCCTGCCTTTGCTGCTCTGGCCTCTGCTCTCTTCCTCCAGAAGGTGGCTACTATGCAGAGCTGAAGTCTTCAGCCCAGTGGGTTCTGGGCCTCTTTCTTTCTAAGAAGGTCCTGACTGCGAAAGCCAGTAGTTTTCAAGAGCCTTGTGTTTGGGGATTTTTTACTCTATTTTTAAGGGAAGTAGAGTAATGATAGGGATTAGTCATGGAACTCCAAGTGTCCCCAACCTTTAGGAGCCACTGGAAGCATCAGGATTTGAGAGCCAGCAGAGCCCTCCCAAATAACCAGCTTTGTGTCTATAGAGGGGAAAGGAGGCCTGCCTGGGGGCTCGGATCCCGAGAGCTTCGCAGGGCCCCCCAGAGTTGCTGTCCCACGTGGCATGAATGAGGTTGTCCCTCCAGGCACATGGGATGCCCAAGTGGAGGCCAGGCCATGAAAGCAGCTCAAGACACACTCACTGACCCCAGGAGAGTCCAGGCAGAGGCAGCATCTAATCAGGTATCTCAAAGTTCCAGGCACAAGTACCCTCCAGAAAACTTGGTGGATTGACCAGACTAGGGGCCTCTAAAGGTATCCTTGAAGCCTTGAAGTGTGGCTGTCCAGCCCCAGGAAGTTCCAGCCACCCCTGCTGCCTCCACGAGGTGACAAGGAGCAAATCTGCCCTCCCTTCCACTCCAGGACAGGGTGAGCAGTTGACCTCCCTGCTCACCTGCCTGGTTGAGTTCCTGGCATCTGATTCTGCCTCAGAACTGGCCTCAGCCACCAGGCAGCTGTCAGGTTTCTCAGTGGAGGCTCTGAATGAGCTGCATTAGTGTCTCCTGTTAAAATGCAGATTCCCATGCTCCACCCCAAACCTACAGAATGGGAATCGCTGGGAGTGGGGCTCAGGAATCTGCATCTTTACAAAGATCACCCAATCATTCTGATGATCCTGGAGTGTGAAAACCACTGCCGCAGGCCATTAGCAGGGCTCTGGGTATGATCATCCCAAACCTGGACAGCTCTGCAGCATGAGGTTTTAGGGAGGAGAGAGTGGAGAGCACGTCAGCTCCTGTCCCAGTTTCCTGCTCTTTCCCCAAAATCTGCTGATGGGTCCTGGGGGTGCTGCTAGAGCGGGGCCCGACCTTTGGGACTGATCATTTGAGGTCATTTTATAAGCAAATGGAGAGAAGAAGTAGTCAGGCTCCCCTCCGATCCCTTTAACGTTCAGTATTATTTCTTCGAGACTAGCTCCTGTCTCCCTAGGTTGTTTCTGTTCCCTTTCTTGGGCTGCATACAAAACACAAAAGCCATGTTCATGCCAAGGATGTGGAAACCCCTTTGAACAGGATTTTAAGTTCCTCAAGGTATTGCTGACCCTCTTTTCTCTATGGAAAGAAGGACCGTCACCCTAGGATGGTCACCAGCCCAAGCCACCACCCCAGCCTACCGTCCAGAATGTTCGTTCCTTTTGCCCAATTTGCAGCAAGTCAACCCTAACCAAAATGCATCGGTGTTGAGCAGTCTCTTTCTATGCCTCAAAGCTCACACACTGTCCGTTTGCAGTAGCAAATCCCCAAGGAACAAGAAAGAACACCTAAGTCTGGCTACCACGTGTCTGCATCACAAGAGCTCCCACCACACTACAGCACAGGCCCTTGCACCGACTCTTAGGGTAAATTGAGTCTTCCTTCCCGTTGGCTACCTGTCCTCCCTGAGGGCCCACAGGAGATGGGGGCAGAGTCACTTGCCCCCTAAGTCTTCCTGTTCCTTTGGGCCTATCCATTTCCTTGTAACAAGAGGGGAAGTCTTTAGAACAGTGCCTGAAAATCAGCCCTTCTCCCCACTGAGTTCCCACGTCCCTGTCCCCTCTCCACCTCAACCCTACTCCAACTTTGGTTTCTGTACCTGCATTTTTAAAAAGATATTTTTCACTTAAAAAACCCTTCTGCCCATCTGCCTGTCCAGGATGAGGCATATTTGGACAGTGAGTGGATTTCACTCTCTTTAACACATTTGAGCTCTTCACAGAAGAGCCTTTCCTGCTCCAAGTGTGACCTTTCTCTCACCAGATGTTCGCTGACTTCGTGCCTTTGAGGTGAGACACGGGGTCTCGTGGAAGCGTCTCTGCTTTCACTTTGCAGGAGACAAGCTGCTGTCCCCTGGGGACAGGGCAGTTTCTGCCATGATACCCATGACCTCCGGGTGTTTATGGAGCCCCTGGGAGGCTCCCAGCAGCTTGCCCAGAATATCATGAAGACCCTCCCTGCCTTCACGGAGGATGCCGTCCACACCCGCGTGCACTCATTCTTGAATCTTTCTTGGCCGGGAACATCACTTTTTAAACCTCAAGGCTCGAAGGCTGCTCGCTTGCACTGTGGCTAAGTGTCGCTGTACCTCGAGCCACCACGGGAGAGTTTGCGTGTTTCCTGAAATGCATTGCTGTCCTGCAGGGGTGGCGGTGGGGAGGCCCGCTGCAAGGACACAGCAGGACATTGGTGTGTGCACACCTGGTGGGCCGCCTGCTGGGACAAATGCTGAGTGCTGGGGACAGGCACAGGAAGGATGCAGCAGCCTGTCCTGGAGCCCAGGGAGCCCCTAAGGACGTTCCACGCCTCTCCAAGGAGCCAGCCCCCTGTTGACGTTCCTCCTCCTCTCCCACCCCTGTGCTTTCCTGAAAGGCTCGGGTCATCAGTTCCAGTTTCCCACCGACTTTCTTACTGAGCCGACGACCTCCTTACAGAGGGGACACTGTGGCCTCCTTGAGCCTGGCATCCCAGGCCTGGCGAAAGGGAAGAGCGGTTGCTTGGACCACCGAAGTCTCCGAGAGGAGCGGAACGGTGGCCTGTGTGACATGCGCCTCTCCTCTCGGGCTGCTGTGCGCTTGCATATCTGGCTGAACACGTTTCCCTTCCAAAGGCAACCTCTTTGCGTTGACTGCTGCTTTAGTAACCTGACCCTCTGAGATACAACTTTCTAGCTTTTTAGCCTTCACTATGGACACAGAGTGAGTATAAAATCTTTGTTCATTTGGAAGCAACACAGCTGTGAGTCACAAACAGCAGACCACGACAGGGAAGCCTCGTCCCCCAAAGCACCTTCTGCACCTGGTTTCAAACCAACCCCCCAGCTTCGAATTTCAGACGTGTGCAGGTGAGACCCTGCACAGGCCGGGGCATCTCATCTGGCCTAAATGTAAAGGCTTGTGCCAGGGACAGTGCTGTAAAGCATTTGAAAAGCTAGCTCTCTCTAGGAGAGAGAGACACTTCCCCGAAAGAAGAATCTAGATGTCTTTTTCTCCCAGTCCATTGAAAAGTCATTTTTGTAATAGACCGGAAACAAGTGTTAATTAGAAGAGCTTATTGGCTGTTGGTATTATTAAAATAATAATCCTTCTAGTATCCAAAGGTTTCTATTTTTTTTCCAGGGAGATTTTAACATTGATGAATTAAAGTAGTTCTGCTTTGGAGGTCATTCCTGAAGATCACAGCTTTTGTTCTTCTGCTGCTCTGAATCTTTGTGTGTTCCATCCAATCTGTCACAGTGCTGCTGTATCTAGATCAAACCACTGTTGTTTTTTTTTAAGAGAAATAAATTCCTTAACAAAAATACATTGCATTTCTCTCCTTCTGCTGAGCTCTTGTTCTATTTCTTCTGACTCCACGGTGCCCAGACCTGCTCCTGTGGCCTTTGGGTTAACCCTTTTCTCAAGTTGACAGTTCAGCCCCACCCAAATCTGGCCTCCACAATGACCACCCCCGAACTGCCCACAGATGGCCCAGCTCCAGTGGGTAGGACCTAAGGCTACATCTGAACTCTTACTAGGCCATCAGCTCTGACCTTGAACCCAGAAGATGACTCCAGAAGTGCTCCAGCAAATTGGCACCAGGCAGGAGCAGGGTGACAACGGCCCACGTCAATGCCTGTACCACGATGCCAGAAGGGGCAGGCTCTGCGGAGAGGGTTGTTCAGTCTCCACCTAGCCGGCCACATGCTGGCACCTGGGGTGGCCAGCAAGGCAGGGTAGCCCTCAGGTCTCATGATCCAGTCCCAACCTAGGACCTGAGAGCTTTCAGTCCCCTCCACCTGCTTGGCTTAGTTGTTAGAGTGAGCAGGGCTCTGGACTGAGACAACCTTTATTGACTATTTGACTTGGAGCAGGCCACTCTGAACCTGTGTCTTCATCTGTAAAATGACGGCATTACTGGAGGCTTTAGCAAGACATACATGACACCCAGCACAGAGACCCCCGCCCTGGAGGCCACAGTTGCCCTGGCTGTCTCTGGATCCCTTCTGATCTCTGAGCATCCCCTGGCCCTGGCCTCCCACTCACTCACGCCCACAGCCCAGCCTGGGAGCTAGATGCTTTCCCAGATGGCACTGGGTCCACAGGAGAGCACCTGAGCTGGGAGTCAAGACTGGAGGCTTGTTTCTGCCCTGACTCCCAGCACAGGGTCTGGGGTCCATATCACATGTCACAGGGAAGACAGGAATTGCAATGGTTGTTACCCTTGGCTCCCAGAGGCAGGTGTCTTTCTTAATTAGAGGAAAGGGTTGGGGAGGAGTCTGCTTATTGGGGGATGCTCTTTGGAATCGGAGAGAGAAAAAGGAGGCCCAGCCGGCAGTGGGGGTGGGAGGAGCGGCTGAAACTGGGGAAGGGTCTCTTGTGGGATGGGGGTCAGCTGAAGCACCGAGGGAATCCACGGCCAGGGGTTTGCTGACCGTGCGGGAAGACCTCATTGGAGGGACGGGTGGAGGAGAGGAAATGCTCGGAACAGGGGACCCATCACGGAGATGGGGAGGACCATCCTCACGGGGTCCCCGATGCTGTCTCTGGGGCTTTTTCTCACTTTGCAGAAGCCTCCACTGCCCACACCAGCCTCCCAGGCAGACAGAAGCCGCCGTCCCTCCTGGGACAGAGGGTCTGAGGGAGAAACTCCAGCCACGCACACGGGCCCACCGAGGCTCCCCTCAGCCCACCTCCCCTCTTACACCGCTCCGCCCAGCAACATGGGCCCCTTCCAGGTAGGTGGGGCAGGCTGGGCAGGAGGAGGCACCCACCCCTTTTCAGGCTCCTCTGCTCCTCTGCCCACTGGACAGCCATGGAATTGGTAAGTGAGGGCACTGAAACGGTCTCCATCCAATTCATTTCCAGGAGAGGCTCAGAGTGGGCATCCCTAGGGCACCAGGAAGCTTCGGGCCACTAACCCACCGGGAGAGGAGTTCTTTAGGGGTGTCAGGATCTCCCTGCCATCCTTGGAGACCACAAAGAAGGGGGAAAGTTGGGGCCTTTGGGAACAGGCACTTCAGCCACAGTGGCAGGGGCCACTTGGCCTGGCAGTTGAAGCCAAACTGCCCAGGTCTAGGTCAGTCGTGGGGCCCTGACTCGACTACCTTGGGGGGAACAGCAGGAAAGAGGGAAGTTCAGCTGGCTGGAGGGCAAGTTCTGGAGTTTGCGTTCTGGGGGGCCTCAACAACCACTGGTAGGTAAACCTGCAGGCATGGGAGGCTTAGGTCAGTGCCTCTCACACTTTAACAGACTTACCTGGCATCTTGATAAACTAGGTTCTGATTCAGTAGATCGGGAGCGGGGTGAGAGTCAGCATTTGTAACAAGCTCCCAGGTGGAGCTGCTGGTTCTAGGACTACACGTTGAGAGGCCTTAGCCAGGAACTGGAGTGTCAGACTGAGGTCTATAGTCAAACCACGACCTGCGTGCCCGTTGCCACTCCCTCCGGGCCCTGTATTCTGAGGCACAGAGGCTTGGCGTTTGCCCTGCCCTTGAGGGGATTTGATACCTGTGGTTCTCAAAGTCTGGCCCTGAACAAGCAGTAGGAGCATCCCTGGGAACTTGTGAGATATGCAAATTCTTAACCCCCACCCCAGCCCACTGAATTAGAAATCTGGGGGTGGGACCCATTAGCAGGCCCTCCAGGTGACCGGGGTGCACACTCAAGCTGGAGACCCACTGGTTTACAAAGTGCTGTCATTGAAATCTCACGAGAATCCTCAGGGCAAAGCAGCCATCGGTCTCCCTGTTGCTGCTTTTCAAGGTGAGTCAACAGAGGGTGGAAGAGGCTGAGGCGCTTGCCTGTGAGTGGAAGCAGGTGCATAGTGTTGGCTGCCATTGCTCTTAAACAATGGGAAAGAGGGCACAACCCAGAATCATATTGCCATGTATTTTTTAAATGAAAGGATAAAACAAAAACTAAAAAAGAAAAAAGTTACCTATAGGGAGAAGGGACAGATAGAAAAGCCAGACTTCTCAGAATGTGCCTTGTTTTGTGGATTTGATTTTAAAAGCATGTGGCAAATAAAAAACAAATCCGGATGTAGTAAGAAGAGACTTATTTGAAAGGATTATTGCAAAGGAGGAAAAAGGGGCGACTGCAACAGAGGGTGGGGTGGAGGCTGCTGCACAAGCAAAAGCACTTTGACCCCACGATCTGCGAGTGGCTCAAGGGTTAGGCAAAGGGGTTTTCTTCTATATAGAGGTCCCAAAGCATGGCCTGTTGGGACCAGCAGGTCAGACAGTGATTCCCCCAGGCCAGCCTGTGCTCTGGAGGGCTCCCGCTGATACAGGCTGAGTGGCCAAAGTTCAAGGTCCAGGAGGAAGGAGAGAAAATCAACCAAATTTGGCTAAAAAGCGTTTTGGTCTGATGGATGAATGGGGACAGACCGGGCAGCTAATTATTTATGAGGCAAAGAACAGGAATTTGAAGGGTCTGCGTCTGGCCTTGTCAGAGATAAACAAGCGGGCACCGCTGGGCCTTGTCAAAGTCATGTCAGAAAAGGTGGTTTTTTGCAGTAAGCTGTTTTTCCAGAACACAAAAGGGTGGGGGGAATTCCTTTATCCTTCATAGTTTTCCAGGGGCTCAGGGCTCAGGTAAAATTAGCAGTCACATGTAAATGTTTTAGATAATTATGAAACAAAACTAAAATTTTAAAAAAGCAGTCCCTAAAAATTAAAATGCAAATGGAATACACAAATCCATCTGTGGATGCAGTTGGTGGCATAATCACAGAGAACATTCCCAAGTGACTTTAAAGCACAGAAATGTGACTGAACGTTCCCATAGTGGAGCATGTCCTAAAGACAAAAAGAACTGTCAAAAAAATCTTACACTGTTTTCACTAAACCTATTGTTGGTGATAATATGGGTATTATTATTTTCAACTATTACATATTATACAGCAAAACCAGTAATTATGTTAATGTTTGGGGGTCTCAGAAAACAATACCCCAAAATATGGGTCTTTGGCATGCTGAGTGCTTTGAGCAAAGGACACGAAAGGCCTCAGAAGCAAGGTCTCTCTCTGACCTTCTGCTCCCCACTTTCCGTTCCAAAGCCCAGGAGGGGCTCTCTTTGAAGTTCCCTTATCTGACTGAGGGAAATTCTCCCAAAAGGAATACAATTGTCTCAAACTCCCTCCCTAGGAATCTCATCAGACAACCAGGGAAGATTCATCACAGGAGAGGAGATGAAAAGTTATCAGCACACCCAGATAGGCTATCACCTGTTCTTCCAGAGGTTGCTCTGAGACATTTATTACCTGAGAGACTTTATGTGCATGACAAGACAAGCTTTGTTTGCAGTGCAGTTCCGACCCTCACCTACCCATAACTGTCACCACCTCCCCGAGAGCCCACAGGGACTTGGTCCCAGGCTATTGCCTGTTCTTCTGGGCCATTCATTTCCCCTAAAATCATGTACCCTTCCTCTAAAATTGCCTACATTTGCCACTTCCTCTCCCCTATGTAGAGGGTATTTAAACTTCAATCATCTAGCCCTTCTTTGAGTCTTATATTTTGTGTGGCTCCTATGCACACATGCATGTTTACACATATGTGTGCTCTTTGTCCTGTTAATCTGTTTATTGTCAGTTCATTTCAAAAGAGAAAGTTTAAACTTTCCTATAATGTCATTAAGAGCAAAATTTTCAATGTAAGGAAAAGTAAAGAATAATATCAAAAAAGTTAAGTGAAACCTTTTAATCCAATCCAAAGTAAACTTTGTCTTTTAAAAATATGCATCCATGAGAAATAATGACCAGCTGGTGGCAGACAGTACGGTGGAGCCCAGACCTCAGCCTCCAAATACCACTTCCCACTAAAAGGGGCAGGGCTGCCTAGAGAAATGGCTGATTCCAGGGCTGGGTTGAGAGTGTCCAAGAGGAGACCAGAACATCTTGTCATAACAACACAAGGACGCTATCAAAGGGTTGTGTCAAAAATACATACTCAGGAGCAACTTGCTGGAGTTCCCGCCGGCCAAGCATTGGTAAGGGTGTTAACTACCATAGATTAAAACACATCAAGTGTGTTTAAATCCAGCAGTTCCTCCGGGAGGAACGCAGCCCTGTCGACACTTTGATTTTAGCCCAGTGAGACCCGTGTCCGACTTCTGACCTCCAGAACTATAAGATACTAAATGAGTACTGTTTTAAGCTGCTCAGTTTGT
>NW_007731325.1:8785-12829 GCF_000696425.1 Galeopterus variegatus | reverse complement strand
ACTTCTGACCTCCAGAACTATAAGATACTAAATGAGTACTGTTTTAAGCTGCTCAGTTTGTGGTGACTTGTTACAGCAGCCACAGGAAAGTAGTACAGGAAGAGACGGTGACTTGTTCACAGCACCCCAGACTTCAGCACTGGGATCAAAGGATGGATGGGGGAATGGCGGTGGCAGCAGTCCTATCGGTCATCTCTGGCCTCTGTGGCATCAGTGTCAACCCTTATACCTGACTTTCCCTGTTGGAGCAGTCCAGCAGTCCTCAGGAACAGGTACACGGGACATCAGCATGTCCAGGCCACCAGGCTCTGTGTTAGATGCCCACGGGCTGGCACACCCCAGGTCCTCTCCCCCAGTCCACTCAGCCCTCTGACCCTCAGTCAGGGCACCCTCACAGCTGCACCTGCGGCCAAGGCCGTCCTGGGGCTGCCTGGCTGAGGTGGTTCCTTGGGTCCACCTTGTGTTGGGTCCCCTGGCCTCAAGGCTCCTGAGGGCTGCCAGCCATGTGCTGAAATAGCCCGGTCAAGAGAATTGCTACAGGTGTTTGCACAACTGCTCACGGGCCATAGGAGCATCAGGCATCTTGGCTAACATTGGGCTGGTTCTCTCTTTCTAAATGCCAGTGGATTTGGGTGCATGCCCAGAGCCCTAGAAGTCCTTCACGTGGTGTCTTAGGCGGTCAAGAGAATTGCTACAGGTGTTTGCACAACTGCTCACGGGCCATAGGAGCATCAGGCATCTTGGCTAACATTGGGCTGGTTCTCTCTTTCAAAATGCCAGTGGATTTGGGTGCATGCCCAGAGCCCTAGAAGTCCTTCACGTGGTGTCTTAGGAGATGGAAAGAGAGGTGATTACAGAGCTGACTGGAGATGCCTGTGATGCTAATAACTGCTACCTGAAATTTAGACATGAGGCCGAGAGCCAGCAGCACGTCCTGCCCACGGTGTGCTGTTTAACGAGCCCTCCCAAGCATCGTTTCTGTTGGCTTTATTATTGTGTAATTATATACAGTAAAGCTCAGCAATTAGAAGTGTATATTTCAATGAGTGTTGACAAATGTATATAGTCATGTAACCACCACAGTCAAGATCTAGGACATTCCATCACCCTGAAAAGTCCCCCAAGCCCTTTGCAGTCAAACACCCCCAACCCCTGACCCCTACCCCCTAGGAACCACTGACCTGATTTCTGCCACGTACTTCTGCCTTTTGTGGAATTCTGTGTAAATGGGATCAAGCGATGTTTAGTCTTTCGTGTCTGGCTTCTCTCACTCAGTGCAACGCTTTTGAGATTCCTCCACGTTGCTGTGTGTATCCGTCGCTGGCTCCCTCTCTCTCTGGGTGGTCTTCCAGCTTATGGACACACCAGGATTGTTTAATCAACTCATCAGCTGGTGATTACTTGAGCACTTACCAATTTTTCACATAACGAATAAGTAGCCATGAGCATTCACATCAAAGTCCGTTTGACGTAAGTTCTCATTTCTCTCCAGGAGTAGAATTGCTGGGTCCTTTGGTAAGTGCATGCTTAGCTTCATCAGATTGCTCAATTCTTTTGGCTTTACCATTTTGCATTCCCACCAGCAACACATGAGAGTTCCAGCTGCTCTGCCTCTCTGCCAACACTTGATGTGTTCAGTCTTTTCACTATCTGCAGGAATGTAGCTTTCTTTCACTTTACTTTTTACTATTAATTAAGGGCTCAAACTCTAAATTATATCATGACTCTCAGATCTTGTCTGGCAGAGATGAAAATAAATTCTATCCAGTAGAATATACAATCCTAAAGGTTATGGGTTTGTATTGCCTTGTGGGTCATTAACCAATTTTCATCTAATGCAACTTTTATTCTGACAAAACCTTTTTTTAATTAATAGACTTTATTTTTTAGAGCAGTGAAATGGGTTGAAAGTTTGTTCCCTCCAAAGCTCATGTTGGAACTTAATTCCCAATATAGTATTTGAAAGGTGGGAACTTAAAAAGTGATTGGTTTGTGAGAATTATACTCTCATGAATGGATTAATCCATTCACAGAGTAATGGGTAAATGATTTAATGGGTTATCATGGGTCTAGACTGGTGGCTTTATAAGGACAGCATGACAATGTCCTCACCCAGCCCTCACCATGTGATATTCTATGCTGCCTTGGGGCTCTGCTGAGAGCCCCCACCAAGAAGAAGTCCCTCACCAGATGTGTCCCCTGGACCTTGGACTTCCCAGCCTCCAAAACTGTAAGAAATAAGTTTCATTTTCTTATATATTACCCAGTTCCAGGTATTCTATTATAAGTTACAGAAAATTGACTAATATAAGCAGTTTTAGGTTTACAGAAAAATTGGACAGAAAATAGAGAGTTCCCATATGCCGATTCTGCCCTAACACAGTTTCTCCTATTATTAACATCTGGCATTAGTGTGGAATATTTGTCACAATGAATGAACTAATATTGATACATTATTATTAACTAAAGTCCATAGTTTACATTAGGGTCCACTCTTTGCACATTCTACAGGTTTTGACAAATACAAGTCACGTATCCACCGTTACAGCATCATACAGAATAGTTTCCCTGCCCTAAAAATCCTCTGTGCTCCACCCACCCGTCCCTCCCTCCCTTTACTCCCACCCCATGGGACATTCTTTTTTAAATGACTATTAATAACCAGTTTTACTCTTTGAACCACTTTACTTTCCTTCTGGTTCCTTCATTAATGAATTAATAAGTGTTAGATGCATGTTTATTCTATCTTTGCATGAAGTCGTTAACTTTTTGGAGATTGTACTGTGACAATGGGAAAATAAAGGGGAGATGACAGCCCTTGGTGCAGTATGCATTTCCCTTTGGGTACAGCCTTTGCACATTTTATTCTTTTTCTCCACTCGGCTAAAATTGTGGGAAGGTAAGAACCCATCGGCTCTGTAGCTTTAGCACATAGCACAGAGCTTGGCGTAGTGAGGGCTTAATAAATATTGGCTGAGTAGTTGACTAAACGGAAGAACATATTTTTTCAGTGGTCCCAAAGCACATGGGCTTACATGATAGGCTCAAGAAATGTCAGAGATTGGTTCCAGCTGCCTTGTAAAGCTATCTACAGCATCAAAGACAGAATAATTCACAGAACCCCCAATTCTGCCTCTATTGCCCGCATGTGACATAACAGAGTTGCTGACTCGGGCTGAGTCTCACTAAGCACTAGGTGTTCATGGGCACCACTCTGTACCACATGGGGCTGGACATCTGAGACAGCATTGGGCACAGGATCCAGTCCCTGCCCTCCAGGAACTCACAGTGAAATGAGTAGGGTAAAGACATGTAAGCAGTAACACAGTGAGAAATGCAATAGCACAGGCACTGAGGCTCTTCAGGGGATCAAAAGGGTGACGGCCAGACTCCCTGCAGTGGACTGAGGGAGTGAGTGTTTTGTCTGCTATCAAATTTCTCCAGCACCCCCATCTGATCACAGAGCCCATCCCTTTAGCCACGGCGCTGAGCACATGACAGGCCTGGCTAACCACAGTACCATATTCTCCAGCAACACAACTGGGTCAACATCCTGAGCTAAGCTGGGCTGATCAGTGTCTTCTGAAACTGATACAGACTCTGGGAGGAAGAAACTCTTCGCTGTCTGCTCACTCGGGGAAGCTGCCGCTGCCCTCCCTGCCTCCTGCCACATGGAGCAGGCCTCCCTGCAGCAGGAGGGAATGACATCTGCACGCAGAGGGGAAGCCCTGGCAGGTTTGAGCCCAACATTCTGTCCCGAAGGCTCTGTCCCTGAAGCTTTTCCTGAATTCTGCCAGCCTCCCCAGAGTCCTTTCCATGGACGTGGGCTGATAAATTTCCCACGCTCCTTCTCTTTTTATTTTTTAAGTAGTGTGAATTGATTTTCTATTTCTTGCAACCCAAAGAATCCTGCTCCGACACTCTCCATTTCTTGAAATCATAGCAGACATGTGCAGCTGTCCTTTGACCATGAGAGTCACTGGGGCTGGTGGTAGTTCTGAGCACATCCAGTCTGGACTCCGTGGGACTTGGGGATCTGGCTGG
>NW_007731325.1:5629-7661 GCF_000696425.1 Galeopterus variegatus | reverse complement strand
CACACACACACACACACACACACACAGAGTCCCCACCCAGTCCCCACCCACCACCACCTGCCCTGACTCCACCAAGAACCATGCGATGCTTCAGGTGGACAATTCCATCTTCCAAACATTCTCCCGTCTGAATCCGCACCTGGGCCAGAGCTATAATCTACCCCAGCTGAGGTGGATAGTGGATGGGTAAATTTCCCTCTAAGAGAAAATCATTCACAAGTGCCAGGAATGAGGGTGACTGTGATCGGGTCTCAGTTTGCTGCCAGCTGTGTGACCTTAAGCAAGTCTCTTCCTCTGGGCCTCCATTTTCTCATCTGTGAAATGGGGAGATTGGGCAAGCCCTTCAATCCTCAGTACTCAAACTGGGACACACAGAGCAGTGACTGCAGGACACAAGGCACAGTGTTCACAGGTGGCATTTTCCTGGAACATCAGGTTTGCTCTACGGTAATTAGTTTAAAATATTTTTTTATATCCATGAACCAATAATTTCTAAAGAGGAATTCAAATTTGCATGAACATATGAGATAAAACAAGTGATTTTGAAAAACGTTTGTACTTGGCCCCTTGTGACAACACCCCTGACTCCCCGTGGGTGTTCAGGGGTCTCCTGCCGTGGGAGGTGGAGAAGCGCTGGACTGGGAGATGGGGCGGTTCGTCCAGTTCCAGAAATTGGCCAGACCTCTGCAGCTTCTTCTGCTTTTGCCTCCCACCTTGCATCCCTTTTATTTTCTCTTTGATCTGAGGGTTGCCATCTTTAATAATAATAACAATAATAATAATAATAAATGAAGGAATAAATGAAGGCTGAAAAATCCCAGTGGTACCATTTACATCATATTCTATGTACTCGCTGGAGTTATAAAATCCAGATGCTCAGCATAGATGGGTGGTTGGATGGATGGATGGATGGATGGGTGTATGGAAAGAAGTGAGGGTGGGTGGATGGATGGATAAATTGATAAATAGGTGGATGGTTAAATGAATGGAAGGAAGGAAGGAAGGAAGGAAGGAAGGAAGGAAGGAAGGAAGGAAGGAAGNAGGGAATGACATCTGCACGCAGAGGGGAAGCCCTGGCAGGTTTGAGCCCAACATTCTGTCCTGAAGGCTCTGTCCCTGAAGCTTTTCCTGAATTCTGCCAGCCTCCCCAGAGTCCTTTCCATGGACGTGAGCTAACAAATTTCCCACCCTCCTTCTCTTTTTATTTTTTAAATAGTGTGAATTGATTTTCTATTTCTTGCAACCCAAAGAATCCTGCTCCAACACTCTCCATTTCTTGAAATCATAGCAGACATGTGCAGCTGTCCTTTGACCATGAGAGTCACTGTGGCTGGTGGTAGTTCTGAGCACATCCAGTCTGGACTCCGTGGGACTTGGGGATCTGGCTGGATGTGAAATCCCAGGCCTGGTAACAGTGAGCTGTGTTTGCGTGCAGTCCTGCTCCACTTAGACGCACCGCAGGCTGCTCATGGGGGCTCCTTTCAGTTTGTAGTCTAGCTGTTTAGACCATCTGTCCTGACCTCCAGGAAAATTCCAGGTTTCCTGAGGGGGTTACTCTGCCCCATCAGCCACGTGAGGTGGAGCACAAGGGCTACTTGGCCTAACAGCCATGATCTGAGGTTACACACAGCCCAAAGCTATGCCCATGAGACCAAAGGATGGCTCCTCCAACAACCTCAAATATATGCCCCTTTACTGGACCACACTGTCACACACTATGAATATTTTTAAAATTAATTTTATAATTACACTGTAAATAGCACAATTAGATGGCACTGTATTTTGTGTGTGTTAGAAACATGAAATTTGTTAAGAGTAACCATTTCTTTTATTTCCACAATTTTTTTTTTATCCTTTTCTGGCATTCTTTATTTATTTTTAATCTAAAAGCTTAAAAATGAACAGTCCCAGGCCTCTCTCCCTATTTCAGGCCCTGGGTTCATGGATTCTCCCAGGAGTGTGCTGTCCCTACCTCCACCACACACACACACACACACACACACACACACACACACACACACACACACACACA
>NW_007731325.1:2617-4207 GCF_000696425.1 Galeopterus variegatus | reverse complement strand
ATAATAATAATAATAAATGAAGGAATAAATGAAGGCTGAAAAATCCCAGTGGTACCATTTATATCATATTCTATGTACTCGCTGGAGTTATAAAATCCAGATGCTCAGCATAGATGGGTTGGATGGATGGATGGATGGATGGATGGATGGATGGATGGATGGGTGTATGGAAAGAAGTGAGGGTGGGTGGATGGATGGATAAATGGATAAATAGGTGGATGGTTAAATGAATGGAAGGAAGGAAGGAAGGAAGGAAGGAAGGAAGGAAGGAAGGAAGGGTGATGATTGGATGGATGGATGGATGGAAAGGTGGTAGGTGGGTGAATGGGACGGGTGGATGAATAGATGGATAAATAGGTGCATGGATGGGTGGAAGAGTGGGTGGGTGGACGGATGAATTTAAGGAAGAAAGGAGGATGAGTGGATGTATGGATGAACGAATGGGTGGGTGGGTGAGTGGAAGGATAGGTGGGCAAGTGGATGGATGGATGGGTGGCCCTGGTTCAGTGAACAAGGTATGCCCTCTATGCAGATCCAGTGGGGGATGTGCTGCTGCAAAGGGAGTACCCAGGCAGAACAGACTTTCCCCAGAGAGTGTCCAGACCCTTGCCTGGTATCCTGTGTTTATACAAGTGGCACTTGGCCCAGCAGAATTAGAGCTGGGTAGTTAACCAGGGTCCATGGCCTTTGATATGGCAGCCCCTGACCACCATGCGTTTCCGTGTGGCAGTATCTGATGCATTGATGTGAGGAGGCTAGAGAGGACATTCTGAGCTGTAGGAGGCTTGAGTCACCCTGGTCACTGTGACAACTCTGTTTCTGCCCTAAAGGATCTGATTAAGATATTCAGGATCCTTCTGGATAAATGCAGTGAATCAGAGAGTAAGGCAGGGGCCCTAGAATGAGGGCTGAAGTCCCCTCTTGGGGCCAGAGAACCCGGCAGGAAAGTCTGTCCCCAGCCCTGGGAGGAATGAGGAGGAGCTTAGTGCTCAGCTCCTGAGTGGAGACTGGCCTGCAAACCCACACGCAGCCCAGACCTGGCCCAGGGGAGGGGATGGCTCCAGCCAGGCGGCCCCATGACCTACCCCCCAGCCCCACTCCTGCTGCTCCCACCATCACTCGTGGGCCCCCGAGGCAGCTGCTGGCTCCGTGCCCAGCTCCTGAGCACCAGACAGGGACTGGTCTCTGAGTGACGGTACTTCCCTGTAAGCGAGAAAGTGCTAAGTGAGCTGGGTCTTGCCTGTTCCTCTTAGCCCAGGCAGCCCCAGGCTTCTCCAAGCTGGGTGCACTTGAGGCTTGGGTGTTTGCATGTTTCCTCAGAAGCAACCCTCCTTCTTGCCGTGAGGGCCTGCAAGACATAGTGAGGACCCACCAGGTCTCATGGGGACCCACTTGGGATATTTGTTGCTTTTTCTAAGAGATGCCAAATGTGTCCCTTAGCAGGGAGCCACGTGGCAATCTGCATTATAAACTTCCCTTGAAAATGCTTCCCTTTCTGGGCCGAGCCCATGGCGCACTCGGGAGAGTGAGGCGCTGGGAGCGCAGTAGCGCTCCCGCCACGGGTTTGGATCCTATATAGGGATGACCGGT
>NW_007731325.1:0-1472 GCF_000696425.1 Galeopterus variegatus | reverse complement strand
ATTCACTCAGCAAATAAGAAGCAGAACTGGGATTCAGAGGTGGCCCCTAAGACCCTGATCCTTCTACCCTAGGTTGCCTGCTGGGAGAAATGGCCACCAACCCACACTGGCACCCTCAGTTCTGTGGCCTCACAGTGGACAGAATCTTCCTTCTGTAAACTGGGGAGTGAGTAGGCGGGTGGGCCAGACCTGGATCCTCATTTTTCAGTGAGCGTCTTGTCCAGATGTGTTTTTCAGACTAGCGGAAGTTGACCCACGTGACCTCCTGAATCAGGGCCTGCCTTCCAGCCAGATCCTGGAGAAGCGCTGCCCTAAGCACTTACTAAACGTTCAGATTCCCAGGTTCTACCCCCAGGGAGTCCATGGTGGCCCAGAAGCATCAACAAGCGGAGGCTTTGGTTGAATCTTCCTTGCAGGACACAGGATGGGGACCGGGGGTTCCAGCTGCCACCAGCTGGTGCCTGGATTGGAAGGAAAGGGGCTCCTTTCCTCCGATGGGGCCAGAACTTTAATGGCCCTTCTGTCTCCACTTTCTGGAGTGTTCTTTGGAAGACGCAAGTGGCCATTCTCCTGTCGTTGAGGTCAGGTGCAGCTGCTGCCTGCTGGGTGGTCAATCCCAGGGCAGTTCTGTGTTAGCCAAGGTTTCTTCTCTGTAAGTGCAAATGACCTTAAGAGAAAAGGGAGTATATTGGAAGAAACCAGGAAATCGCGCAGAACTCAAGGGAGGTGGACGGCTCAGAGCTGGCGACAACTGACCTGGCCGCCCTTTCTTNAAAAAAAAATGCCAAGGAAAAAACAAAGCAGGGGGAAATTAACAAATGTCCTTCAGGAGGTGAATGGTTCCATAAGCTGTGGCACATCTACGTCATGGAATATTACCCAGTGATAAAAAGGAACAAACTATTGCTACGCACAGCAATTTGGATGGATCTCGAGGGAATTATGCTGAGTGAAGGAGGTCAGTCAGTCTCAAAAGGTCACATACTGTATGATGCCATTTACATACATGTCATTCTCAGGATGTCAAACATACAGAGATGGAGAACAAATCAGAGATTACCAGGGGTGAGGGATGGTGAGGTGAGGGAGAGGGGTGGGGTGACCACAAAGGGGTGGCATGAGAGATCTTTGTGGAGATTGAACAGTTCTGTACCTTGAGTACAGTGGTGATTACACAAACCTATACACGCATTAAAATGGNCAGAACTCAAGGGAGGTGGACGGCTCAGAGCTGGCGACAACTGACCTGGCCGCCCTTTCTTGGTCCCCCTTGGATCTGTGGGGTGTCAACCTGCCTCGTAGGCTTCTCCTTTGTCCTTCATCTGGGAAGGGGCTCTCCCTGCTCTGCACAGTGACCAGCCCACATCCCACCCACCCCCACCCCCAGCTCCCAAGTTCACATCCTCCAGCCCCTCCTGATGGAGCTGCCAGTGCTCATCCCGGAACAGCAGTGGCTCAGGACAGCGTGGGGG
>NW_007731324.1:161052-161753 GCF_000696425.1 Galeopterus variegatus | reverse complement strand
GTAATCCAATTTAAAAAAGGGCAAAAGAGCTAAATAGACATTTCTCTAAGGAAGATATACAAATGGCCAACAAACATATGTAATAATGCTCAACATTACTCAGCATCCAGGAAATGCAAATCAAAACTACACTGAGATACCATCTCATTCCAGTTAGGATGGCTAAAATCCAGAAGACTCTGAATGATAAATGTTGGCGAGGTTGCAGAGAAAAAGGAACTCTCATACATTGTTGGTGGGACTGCAAAATGGTGCAGCCTCTATGGAAAAGGGTATGGAGTTTCCTCAAACAATTGCAGATAGATCTACCATATGACCCAGCTATCCCACTGCTGGGAATATACCCAGAGGAATGGAAATCATCAAGTCGAAGGTATACCTGTTCCCCAATGTTCATTGCAGCACTCTTTACAATGGCCAGGAATTGGAACCACCCCAAATGTCTATCATTGGAGGAGTGGATAGGGAAATTGTGGTATATCTACACAATGGAATACTACTCAGCTATAAAAACGAATGAAATACTGCCATTTGAAACAACATGGATGGACCTTGAGAGAATAATATTAAGTGAAATGAGTCAGGCAGAGAAAAAGTAATACCACATGTTCTCACTTATTGGTGGGAGCTAAAAATAAATAAATAAATTCACTCTCTCTCTCTCTCTCTCTCTCTCTCTCTCTCTCTCTCTCTCTCTCTCT
>NW_007731324.1:137255-160976 GCF_000696425.1 Galeopterus variegatus | reverse complement strand
AAAAAAAAAAAAAAAAAAAAAAAAACCGGGTTAGGGGGGAAGAAGATATAACAACTACAATTTTTTTGAAGTTGTTACAACCAGCAAACGGAAAGGACAGTGTTGGGTGGGAGCGGGGAGAGGGAGGCGGAAGGGAGGTTTCGGTGATGGTCCATAATAATCAACTACATTGTATATTGACAAAATAAAAATTTAAAGGAAAAAAAAATCTTTTTTTTCTCTTTTTTTAACCCATTCAATGAATGTTTATTGGCACCTGCTATGTGACAGGTACTGTGCTGGAGAGGTTCTGTGTATACCATATGACCATTACACACATGGTTACTATCCTAAATTATCTCACAGGTTTTTCTTTCTCTGACTTTAATTTTAATTTTTAAAAATTTCTTACATATACATACTTTCTTTTGTTAATATTATTTTTAATTGACAAATTATAATTGTAGCATTTATAGTGACAAAGTGGTGTTTTGACATATGTATACAATGTGGAATGATTATTTCTTGTTATTCAAGTGAGATTCACAGCTAACTTTTGCCATCTAGTGGCTGTAAAAGACGCATCACATGAATTCTTGATAATACATTCTCCATTTCTTAGTGTTCTACACGTCTCAGTTTACTCATGAAATTTACAACTCCCTGGGAGTAAAATTCAATTGAATTGAAGTTTCAGAGTTTTCTTTTCCCTAGACCTCTCACAAAAAACTTTTTTATGCATAAAATATTGTAAGAAAATTAAAATTGTGTTGTCATTAAATCATAATGTAATCTATTTAAGTCTGAATTTCATTTACCCCTCATATAACTGCTTAACTACAAGAATATCAAACCAGATTTATTTTGCTTCTATTACACATTAGCATAAGTATGCATTTAGACTGATACATTAAATAAATTGTCTTGAAAATGTTATATTAAAAAATATAAAAGCTAGTTCACTTTACACATTATTTGTGGTTCTATTTTAAAAACACAATGTTAAAAAGCTTTCAAGTTTTATTTACATGAAACTTCTTGCCATGCCTTCCTTTACAACCTGTCCAATTACCTTAATTGTCTAACACATATCACATTTTTTAATTAAGACATGAATCAAGACCATTCCTTAGGCCTCACATTTGTAATGGGAAAATTTTGTGCTCCGCTGACAGAATAGAAGCCTTCAGAAACTTGGTACCGTATTCTGCCATAAGGATCTAATGCCAAGGAACATGAGGATTTTAGTCCTTGCCTTGTTGTGACCAGGTGGCCTAAGTCAGTGACTAATTCCATAATAAGAAAATCACCTCTGCAGAGAAATAACGAAAGTGGAAGAAGGAGTTATACTTGCTCCCCAAATAAATCTAGAGTGAAACCTTATTTCTAAGTCCATTTTAAAACTCTCAGTCATTCCTAAAGACTGATACTAAAGAAATTGTGAATTACTTTTTAATAGGTAATGGGAAGTATGCTTAATTTTGTAATACTGCGACATTGGAATTGCAATTGGAATTCTGTTGTCCTTCTTACCCCAGATATATTACATGGAGTTACAGTCAGATGATGTGCCTTGCAGGTAGCAGCCACTCAAGCAATGTTTGCTGATTATAACCAGTTGCAAATGACAGTGTCGGGGAAGACAGTAAGTAGAGCTAACAACATGAAAATAAACTAATTTTGATTTGGATAATATGAATTATTATTTTATTATAGCCAATATACTTTAAAAACAGAATATAAGAAATGAGTAAAACTGTTCTATTTTACCATTTGGATGTTTAAAAATCATAACTAAAAACACAAACGTTTAAAGACTTCAGTAAACGTAAGCATATTTTTAAAGTTTATTTTCATTAGAGATTATGACAATGCATATTCAAACATCAATTAGGTTCCAATATCACTTAATATTTTACCAACATATAAATAGAATTCCATGTTTTATGGGTGCAATAAGATCGATTTTCTAAAATCCTTTTAGCGAGAGCTCAAATTGACACTATATGAAAAGTGATTTAATTAAGAATCTGGATAACCATTAAGCAGTTATATGTAAGAGTGACTCATAAAAGTATCACTAACAATAGCAAAAATATTGTAAACAACCTAAACATTCAACATTATATCTGTCAGTGGAATATTTTCTAACTATTTAGTGGTATTCAGAATGCCCAAGGATACTTTAAGGAGATACTAATATTTTATGGAATAGAAATCCTGTTTTGTAATGTTAAGTAACATACAACATAATCTCAACTCTATAAAATGAAAATGAGTCTGTAAAAACATATTTAAATATTTTTAGTGATTATAACTAAAAGACAAAATTACTGCAAAACTTTTTTTCTGTGTGTCTTTATTTTCCCAATTTTGTACAATAGACATGTATGATCAGATTGAAACCTATGGAATTGCTCCTTCTGTAGGCCAAAATGTGTTAATTACTAGCAACTTCATAGGGTTCAAGCTAATGTTTTATAAACTAAACTTTTTAAGTAAAAAACTCATATCTCAATAGGAATTTTGTTTTTGATAGATGAACATAGAAGTGATTTGGCAGATCGGAAACAATGAAGTAATATGTGAGGAATATTTTACCCAAAACAGTGGAAACAGTGTATTAGGAGTTAGAGGATATATAAACCCCATTATGGATTGAATGTTTGTATCCCCCCACAATTTATATAGTTGAAACTCTACTTCCTAGTGTGATTATATTAGAAGGTGGGCCCTTTGGGAGGTAATTAGGATTAGATGAGGTCTTGAAAGTAGAGCCCTCATGAATGGGATTAGTGCCCTTTTAAGAGTCACCAGAGAGCTTGGTGCACCCTGCACTCTGGCTATGAGGATCAAGTAGAAGTTGACAGCGTGCAACCTGGAAGAGGACCCTCACCAGAACTCCAAAATGCTGGCACCATGCCTGTCTTGTGGGGACTGTGACATCACGTTTTTGTTTTCTAAACTATCTGTACAAATGAGTCAATGCTTCATTTTACCCAGACAGCATAAAGCCAGTTAGTCTGTATTCCCTTAGCTCTATACTCAAATTAATCATCTAGTTTTGACATTCATACAAAAATATTTGTTTTATTTTCCCCTAATTATAGCATTTAAAGGCTCATTACAAACATTTAAGCTCTTTATGGTAAGCACCCAATGCAGAACATTTTATTACAATATAAAATCATAATACTTTTTTTAACTATTAAATACCCTTGAAAAGGTTATGTGGACTAACTTTGAAGAAAAACTTATATTCCCCTTATTGGTCATAAACAGTACATATATCTGTCATTAGATTAAATTTTACACTCATGCATAAATTGCCCTTGCAGCAAATGCTGTTAATGCTCCCCCATGTCTCTTTGCCCTTACCAGTGACAAAGACTTGGTCCTCGAACAAAGTCGAGTCAGCCTCTCTGAGCCCCCTTATCAGCTAGACCCAGACCTTGGGTTCTGTCTTTGGCACAATTAGTCCATTTTTAGCAAGAGTCCTGCAGGGTCAGTTTAGCAAATATCCCCCACCCTCAATATCTGATCAAATTCATCATCCCTCACCCTTAATATCTTATCATCCAAGCCCGCCTTCAATGAGAATCCTGTTGAGTCAGTTTGGCTAGAATCTCTCCTTACCCTTGATGTTTAATTTTCCATCCATTGACCCCCATCCCACTCCTTGGCTATACATTTTCACTTTTTTTTTTTTTTTTTTTTTTAAGAGTTAAACCCAATCTCTCCTACTGCAAAACTCCACATTGCAGAAGCCCCACTTGGGTAAAGTCTTCCTCACCATCTTTAACAAGTGTCATGAGCAATTTTTCTTTAACACCACTTCAGTATACACCACCCAGCTTTCAACTGACAGCACCTACATTTGTTTGCTTGAGGCCTTTAATTGTCACCATAGCTCTTTTACGCCACCCAGCAAACCAGGATTTAATATCTCTCAAGAGCTGTCCTAACCTATGACTAGCGGAAATTATGTATAAATACTTCAGCTCTCCCAAGCTTGGCTTGGATCACTCAGGTGCACGTTTTGCCGTACTCCTAGTTCCTCAGAAGGATAAGCTCTAGTTATCTACTGTGGTTACTTCCTTGATAAGGAGCTTTTCACTGACTGCCTTTCCTTTCCTCTCTTACTTTCCCTGTATTCTTGGAGGTTACCTCAAAATAAACTACAAAAGCTATCCTTGAATCATTGTCTCTGTCTTCTTCTCAGGTCTCCTGCATTTTATAAAAGAAAATATATTCTGTGTTTTAACTTCTGAAAATGAAAATGTTATTAGTAAAATTATGGCTTGCGTTAAAATTTCAGAGGAACTCTCTGATGTGCTTTCATATTTCTTTTTTTTTCCTTTTTTTTTGTCTTTTTTCGTGTCTGGCAACGGATCGCAACCCTCAGTGTCACGCCCGAACCGGACCGGGACCGGCAACGGGATCGCAACCCTCGGTGTTGCGCCCGCACCCCGCTCAGCCAGTGAGCGGGAACCGGTCTGTATGTGGGATCCGAACCCTCGGCGGGAGCGCCACCGCGCTCCCAAGCGGCGCACTGTAGCAGTGCGCCACCGGGCCGGCCCCATGTGCTTTCATATTTCACGAAGACTAAGAAAAATAACTTCCAGCTCAATGCTGATCACCTTGCTAAGTGTTTTACAGCCGTTATCTTATTCAGTTCTTTAAAACTGCTATGAAATAAGTAATATTATTACCTTTATTTGATGAAGAAGAAAATAAAGTCTTGAGAGATCAAATAACTTTAACAAATGCATGAAACTTTGGATTGAAATTCAGGTAAGTTGGATCCCCACACTCGAAGCTCTCAATTGCTTTGCTGTGCTAACACTTTGGTTCAATCTGTGAAACCAACCTAACAGTAATGGCTTCCCCTAAGGAAGTTACCAAGCAGGACAATGCTGATTCTCCTCAGGATCCACCCCCAACAACTGTCTTTGATTTTAGACCTATAACTAGACTTAAGATCCAGCAGACCCGTAAAGGTGAGGTACAAAATGTGATACGTGAAGAGGTGGGTTACACTCCAAAAGAACTGCTTGAGTTTTCCAATTCATAGAAGCAGAAACCAGGAGCATATGTACGGAAATGGATATTTAGGGTGTGGGATAATGGTGAAAGAAATATAAAATTGGATCAGGCTGAATTTATTGATATAGGCCCACTATGCAGAGATTCTGCATTTAATGTTGCAGCTCTAGAAGTTAAGAAAGGTGCTACAAGTTTGTTTGGTTGGTTTGCTAAAATATGGATCAAAGATGGCCCACTGTGAGTGAGTTAGAGAGGCATGATCTCCCTTGGTTAACTGTAGAGGAAGAAATTTCTAAGCAGCAAAACATTCAGGAAGCTGCCTGGCTACTTGAAATAGTCCACACTGAGTTATGGCAGAAAAGGCATGATGCAAGGCCAGAATTTGAAAGGGAAGCAGAGCATAAAGATTTAGAGAATTTGTAGCCTTGTCATGTGGTAGAGAAGCAAAGAGTATTTTCAAAAGAAAAAGGCAATGATGCAGTCCAGCAACCATTTGCTAAGCAGATTAGTACAGAAGAAAGAGATTATCAAGACAAAGGGGGAAAAAGCCCTGAAGGCATTGCAGAAGTCTCTGGGACCAAATCTTTCATCACAATCCCAGAGGCCTAGGGAGACAGAATGTCTCAGAGAACAGGCCTGAGTTGCCTTCCACAGGCTTGGCTGCCTAGGGCTTCCTTGGGAAGCTGCTCCCTGCAGCAGCACCCCAGCTGCTTTGGTTACTCTGGCAGTAGCTAAATTGGTCCCAAGTGTGGCTGGACCTGCAGCTTTGGAAAAGACAAGCCAAAAGTCTTGGTGGTGTCCATACCCATGTGGTGTTAGGTCTGTAGGCTTGCAGAATGCCAGAGCTGAGAAGGCTTGGGAGCCTCCACCCTGATTTCAAAAGATGAATGGGAAAACCTGGGTGCCCAGGAAGAGATCTGTTGCAGGGGTGGAGTGACTACATACAGCATTCACTATAGCAATGCTGAGTGGCAATGTGGGGTCAGAGTTGCAGCAGAGAAACCCCATCAGCGTCATGTCTAGTGGAGCTGTGAGAATGAGACCACCACAAAGACCCCAGACCTGTGAAGCTACCAGTGTGCAACACCAGCCTGGGAGAGATAAATCATGGCCTCAGACCAGGAAAACCATAGGAGTTGAGCTGCTTGAGGACTTGGGGACCCAACCCCCACACCTATGTGCAAAGGACATTGAACATGCAGTCAAGTTAATGACATGCCAGCTTTGAGATTTGATGCCTGCCCTGCAGCATTTAGGACTTGCTTGGGACCTGTTACCTGTTGCTTTTGGCCTATTTCTCCCTTTTTGAATGGGAATATGTACCCTATGCTTGTCCCAATATTGTATTTTGGAAGTAGATGACTCGTTTTGGTTTCACAGATGGGACTTTGAGACCTTGGACTTTTGAGCTGAAACAAGTTAAATGTATGGGGATGAAATGAATGTGAAAAGGACATGAGTTCAGTGGGGGGGCCATGGGTGTAATGCACTGGATTGAGTGTCCCTTCCACCCCAATGTCACTGAAGCTTAATCCCCACTGTAACTGTTGAGGGTGGGAAATCCTATTATGGTAATTGAAAGGTGGGGCCTTGAAGAAGTGATTAGATTGTAGGACCATGCTTTAGTGAATGAATGGATTAATAATGGTGGTCATGGGTGTGGTTTGGAGCACTTTAAAAGGAGAGCACACAAGAGTCTCTCTCTCTCTCTCTCTCTCTCTCTGCTCCACCATCTTCTGCCATGTGAGACTCCTGCATTGCTGTAAAGCCACCACCAAACAGGACCCTCACCAGATGTGTTCCCACAACTTTGCATTTCCCAGGGTCCCAAACTAAGCAATAAATTTTCATTCTTTTACAAATTATATAGTTCCAGGTATTTTGTTATAAGCAACAAAAATGGACTAATACATCAATCTACTTATTCCCAATGGGAGGAAACTATGTTTCTTGATATCTTATCCTGGAATTACTCAACCCGGGAACTCTCTCCTGTGCCTCACAGTACTCTCCCTTTCTACAGATTTTACTTATTGTTCTCTTGAAACCTTCCTGGGACTCACCATACCACCAGTACCAAGGTTTCCAAGCACACTAGGATCCTCTTTTCATTATGTATTTTCCTATAATTAGGTAACTCCTTGTTTCTGAATGGTTTGCTAAGCTTTCTATCCCCATATTTCATTGCAATCATAAATTCTTTGAGGTCAGGGAGTTCCTAATTTTTGGCTACTCTAATCCTCATGTTCAGTAAGGATCACTGCTAAGCAGAAAATCTCTGAACTCTTTATTTTTATTTATTTATTTTTTTCCTTTTTGTCTTTTTTTTTCATGACCAGCAACGGATCGCAACCCTCAGTGTCGCACCCGTACTGGACCGGGACCGGCCATGGGATCGCAACCCTCGGCGTTGCTCCCGCCCCTCGCTCAGCCAGTGAGCGGCCGGTCTGCATGTGGGATCCGAACCCTCGGCGGGAGCGCCACTGCACTTCCCAAGCGGCGCACTATAGCAGTGCGCCACCAGGACGGCCCTGAACTCTTTATTGTAATCAGCGTGCTTTACATTCACCTTAAGACCAGGTACAGCATAAAACAGAAAAGTACGTGCATTCTTTCTTTCCCCACCAAATCTCTCTATAAAAGTTTCTTTCTTTTTTATTTTTTTTTGTCTTTTGTCTTTTTCCGTGTCCGGCAACAGATCGCAACCCTCAGTGTTGCTCCCGTACCGGACCGGGGACCGGCAACGGGATCGCAACCCTCGGTGTTGCTCCCGCACCTCGCTCAGCCAGTGAGCGTTAACTGGTCTGTATGTGGGATCCGAACCCTCGGGCGGGAGTGCCTCCATGCTTCCCAAGCGGCGCACTTATTCAGTGCGCCACCGGGCTGGCCCTATAAAAGTTTCTGAAGAGTAAGTAGAAAGTAGAATTTAAATAAGGGGTGTGTGTGTGTAAACTTTGAGTAAAACTTTGAGGATCTCCGTCCTCTGCGAGAGGAAACTGTAGTGCTAGGCAACACTGTCTCTCATCTTACTCTTTTGTCTTTGCCCAGAAATTTCTCGGCCTATCTTCCCTTTTTTCCCTTTGGCCATGTTCGTCTCTTCTTCCCCATTCTTGTGCTCCCACTGTGAGCTGTCCATTACTTTTTTTTTCAGAGAAATTTAGCTTTCTTTTGGTTTCTACAATTCATGTTCTTATCCATGACTCCAATGGGAAAAGAAAAAAATTATTTGTTTATAATCTACTCTCGAATCATTTTCTCATTGTCTTCCAGAGACCCATGCACTATGACACTACTGATGTTCAGATATTAGAAAAGGCCTTGTGTGTTTTAGCTGTAGAGTCTATAGCAGAATTACAGCTAAGCAATATGGGTAATGGAAGGTTCATCAGGATTATTCATTAAGAAAAACATAAAATTAAGACATCACAGTTAGGTATAAAATTGGAAGGTGTGTATGCGTGTGAAGGAACTTGAAGCTGAAATGTCATTGGCTTTCTGGCAAATCTGGTTCTGAGAATCCTGTACTGTAACAGAATATTTTCTTTGGAAGACTTGCCTAGATTTGAGGTTCTATTTTCTCATTGTCAGCTGTTTAAACTTAACTATTTGAGCCTCAGTTGTTGAGGTAATTTAATGAGAATATATTTGTGAAAATGCCTGACAAGAGAAGGTCAATTGATGCTAGTTGTGCTTAAATAAAATAAATTTATTACTTTTTATATTTGTAAACAAAATATATTTTAAATATAAATATATTCATATCAGAGGAAATGTTAATACATGGTAATTTTGAGGGTTTGTATATATATTTTGTAATTTTTCTATTAAAAATCATTTTTCAAATTCAGTGTTGTCATCAAAGGAATGACGGACAGAATGAGTTATACTACATGGACTAAAAGAAAGTAAAAAATTAAAACAAAATTACTGTTATGACATTCAAATATAATCTTTCTAACTCAGATCTGTGTTCTTTGAAAGAATATTCCTAAGTTTCCTTCCTTTTTTAGCACAACTCAAAACTGCTCATATCTGCCAATATTTTCCTTATGAAATAAAATATGAAAGTTTCATAAAGTTTGCTTTTATATACAGCAAAAATCATTATAAATAATTCAAAGAAAAAATATTAAATTCAATTTATATCTCAAGATTGTTTCAAATGAAATGTAAAATGGAGATGATTTTTTTTATAATAGATTCTGTGCCAAATTAAATCTTACAAAAGAAGCCAAATATACTCATATAAGAAATTGCCTCATTTAAATAGAAGACCAAAGCCCCATCTACTTAGTCTCTTCAAAAAACCCTGGCACTCACTGTAACAGAACTTGCCACTGGATGAGCATTGCGTTTGACAGCTTTGAGAGCACTATATGCTTGGAAACATTAAAAACTTTCTCCTTTGACTTACTTTAGTATATCTAATACCCAACTTAGTCAGTCATTTGAATTAAGGCATTGAAAGGACTGATGGCATGTCCCTTGGAAATTTAGGGGTTTTGGAGAGACTTCTGATTGGGACCTGTTTACACTCATATTTGGGTTTTAGCTGGAGTTAAGTTCACAACACTCTTTGGTTCATAAGAAACAATAATCATTGGTCTGTACTAGGTACTTTTATTATTTTACATCATTTTATTTCCACCCATTGCTTATAATGATCTTATATCATACCATTCCCCCAAAAGTAAGAGGTAAGGAAACAACTATTTTCTATCACATTATAAATATTTTTCATTGTATTGTTTTTCAGAGTTGTTTTTCTTAGTGAATTTGATTTTTCATGCCACATATATTATACACTAAGTTCTCATATCTACTGCTGGCCCAAGGCTCAGCATTGTAATAGTTGTGCTTCTGGGGACTTAGACCCTCAGTGATATCCTGTCCCCCTAGGAGTCAGCTTTCTGCTGTTTTTTCCCCTAATTATTTTTTTAAGCGGTTGCTTGGAGATAGCAGTAGCTCAAAGAGCATGTCTTGCTCTAAAGAAGAGGTTCCCTCAGAAATTCTAATCAACAGTAATGCCAGAAGGGAGAAAACTAATGTCTTTTTAAAAATCCCCATGAATCATTTTGCCCCACAGTTCTCCATCAGTGAATCAATGATTTACTTTACTCCTTAAAAGGTTTTCTTAACTTCACAGAACAGTGAATACCAGGGTAGAACAAAGAAGTAAATACTCAACTCTGATTTTCACATTAGATTTCTGAAAATACTAGATTTGAATGCAAGGCTTTTTTTTTTTTTTTTAAAGATAAAAGTATTTTACCTATTAAGACTTGGATGCATGTCAAGAATTAGACCTGGAAACAATAAGGTTCATACTATGAAGTCTTAGGGGAAGAGATACAGAATGTGATATAAGAGAAGTCTCAGCACTTGCAAACACATGCAAGGGACTTAGACTGACCTGCTGCTAATCTTTGCTGTCATTGCCAATAATCACAGCAGGCAATAAGGGGTCAAAAACCAACCCCCATGGAGACATGCCATTGCCAATCTCCCCAGCATATAAACATTACCCTAAGGGGCACAGGTCATTGAAGTTCAGGATTTGTTTTTAAACTTGCCTTGGATCACATCACATTGGTTTGGGTAAGTAAATGGGCAGAATCACTGAGCAGTTTCAGCCTTGACTATCATGCTTGGTGATATCCAAAGCTGTTTTGGCCTCAGGAGAAGCATATGGATTTCTATCATTCAAATTGAAACAAATTTGTGCAGGTCCATATGATTGTGTTTATACGATGAGGTCCCATGTTCAGGATCTACTATTGAGGGCTTCAGGAACAGAATAGTTGAGGACCAACCATGTCCACATAAGGTTTTCTGTTTTCATAACACATAACGGCCTTGACAAATGCAGCAGTGGGTCAGATTGTCAAGTGCAGCTCCCATTTGACTAAGGCAGACCAAATGATCGTGTAACCGTGCTACAGTGTTAGAGCTATGGGGAAAAAGGACCATGAATTAGTCTCTCTTTCCTGAATCTTCTGGAATCTGAGGTGTTCCATATCTGTGTGCCTGGGTTGTTGCTCTCCCTCCACTGCTGAAAAATCCAGGTGTACCATTTCAATGCTGTAACTTCACTTTTTCTCCAGTCATACCCTATTCACATCAAGACCTTCATCTGGAATGGTCAGGCACATGTAGGACAAGGACATTTTTACTAAATTTATAGAAACCCATTATATTTTCCACCTTGGGCTGCATGGACCACTGCAGGGAGACTCAATCACCAGGCTACTCAATCAAGTGGTCATATTTGACTTGTAACAGTAATCTAAATTGCTCAGGGCCAGCCATGGCTCACTTGGGAGAGTGTGGTGCTGACAACAACAAGTCAAGGGTTAAAATCTCCTTACTGGTCATCTTTAAAAAAAAATAAAGAAAATAATCTAAATAGCTCAACCAGAATTATATTTGTGTCCTCGAACCCACTTTTGGCCCAGCTGCCACGCAGAAGTGTACTAACGCTAAGGGGTAGATAGCAAGAGAAAGAAGGAGGCATCAAACACAAGTACAGTCAGGGCAGAATCTTCAGTTCGTAAAATAGGTCTCTATATCTGTCCACCCCATTTGTCCTAAATACTACTCAAGAAATGGCTAAGAGGATATGATCCCTTTCAGAAGATGACTGCATTTCATAAATGTCTTACTAAATGTTTAAGCCAGGAGAAGAAGAGGAAGGTATAGTCAGAAATTGAGTTGAACTTTAAGGAGGATGTTCCTGCACTTGACAATACCAGATGCCTATGTATGGTTGGGAATATGGAATGTCTGTGACATCCTTGACTAATGGCCCATGGTCAAGTGGCTTTGTGATAAAAGGCACACTATTTTCTGGCTGCAAATGGCCCAGAAACCTAAAAACATGAAACATATTAGTTTCAAGGACTGCAATAGTACGGCTGAAGCTGGCCAATTGGACTGGAAGAGCAACAGGGTAACTTGATCATGTGTTAACAGCAGTGAGTGAGGCACCATCGATAATCCTGAGAGAGGTCAAAAGTCCAACTTGGCCAATCCATCAAGAGTAGGTGGAGTCAATGCCATGTTGTGTAGCCTCCCTCACTGTTGGACAGACCAACTTTCATCAGGACTCATAATTCTGATAACCAATAGTAGCCGTTACATCAGAAACAGAAAGTCTTTATTTTGTGCCCAGTCTCTAATATTGCATGAATTGCAGGTCCGATTCACTGCTGGATCTAGTTGGCAGGGGTGGTAATCTGAGAAGTGCAGGCTTGATCAGGAGCTGGATTTCAATGGGTCTTATAAGAGAACAGATTATTACCATGGGCATTTACATGAGCGACTCTAACTGCTTGATGGGCAACTGTGGTTTATTGCCACAGTTTACTAGTTTTCCATCTGTGGTTTTCCAAGTGGCAGAGCAGATGGAGTATGCTATGGTTAGCAACATTCTAACAGTCAGTCAAAATCTAATATATCTGGTCCATGTAGGTATTATCTAGGACAAGAGCAGCAGCTTTCAATTCAGTCCACCATGCTGGTCGACACTGCATTTGGTCCTCCAGAGTTACTGCTGGGACAAGACTGCTGCTGCTGCCTTGTGGATGCATGGAAGCTACTGTCAGCTTCTAACTTAGGTGAATCATCAGGGAATCAGGTCCAGGCCTTTGGGGGAACCTCTGTGAAACAAGAACTCTGTCAAGCCAGCAGCTTTGCTTCAGGCAGCAGAATGAGAAAATTTCCTCTAAAAGTGCAGCTGCTACACTTCCTGTCAAGCCAAGATGACACTAGGGCCAGGCCAGCTGTATCATTTGCATTTGATTAGTAAGGCTTGCTAGGCCCTTTCCTTGTTAGTCATGGAGTCTTACTTCACCCACCCTAAAATGGGGACATCAGTTAGGTATAGAGGCTCAAAACCTCCAACTCGCAGGTGCTCAGTTTCAGCAGGACAAAACTCCCTCCCTTTTAGAAGGAATTTACTTGCTTCAGGCAGGTGGCGCCCTTGTACTGGGATATTGCCTCTGCTAGTGTTAAGGCAATTGCTGTCATCACTAAAACTGTGATTTCTCTCTTTTTTTTTCTCCTGGATTCTATACTGTTTCTGCTAGGCCACACATGGGAAGAAACAGGGGTCTCTTCTCTCTGTGGGGTAGTACCTGAATGGAAAAGTGAACTTTAGACTTTAGGAGCATTTATAGTACAAGTATATATAACACATCAATTCCAATTATACATCCAACAGTGGAAACTTCAACAGCAGTACACTGAATGATTCCAAAGTCTTCAGTCACAAGGTCGTTTTAATTTCCCTTCTCCACTGCAATCTGCCCAAATCCTATCAGTCGAATTGAAGTGTGTTTTTCCACCTCAGGCACACAGATCAAAGGGTTTAACTCATATTTGTCAGGGGCTATAAGCACGGCCACAGGAGATCATGCTGTTCTCTGACTGGAAGCATGCCAAGTGCAGGGGTGGGGGAGGCTAGTCCTTAGGGGGCTGAGAGCGGAAGGGGGTCAGTGGGGCAGATGTTTTTTCTCCCTCGGGCCCTAGCTGCAGGATTAGCATTCTCTACTCCCTCATGCATCTCCAGACTCTAGTACGGGGAAGCTTTTCTGCCATCCCTTCCCATACCCCACCTCCCCACTATGGTTCCTCCCCTCAGATCGTGGCTCTTTGGCCATCTCTGTGCTTAGCAACCCCCCTCTGAGTGACTTGGGTGTGTATACTCAACAGAACTATAAAAGTTTGCAAAGTTCCCTTGCATACTCAGCCTTTCTTCTGAAGCAGAAGAGGTCAGTAGAAAGGGGAGACAGGGAGGGACAAGAGCACGTGGAAAGGGAGAACAGCTACTCCAGTCCATTACACTTTGCATTTGCTTTCAGTTTCAAGGGACCACAGGCCCCTTGGTCTCATGGGCTCGACAATCTTTTAGTATACGTTTAAAGTTCTGTATCCTCTTTGCTGACACCATTTACTTCAACTACAAAATCCCCTTACTGCCTTGTTGTCGGGATAACTTTCCTTCTGCCAGGAGAAGAGTGAGCCATTTGTTTCAATCCTATCTGTTGCTGCTCAGACTCATTCACACAAAGGAGAGTGGAGGACATTACTCTTCCATCTCACCCACTTCTTTGGTAAAAGCATTTGTTAACACTAGGGAGTCTTCTCATAGTCCCAAACCTAGTCCAGGCAGGCCCTTGTCCTTCCACTTCCAGAAAGTTATGTCTGTGCCAGAATTTCATCCTTGTCAAAACAGTCAGTCTGGGGTATAACCTTACTTACAAGCTAAAAGTTAGGTTAGCTTGTTATTGTTTCATGGATGCTGGCGGAAGACACAAGACTCCAGGGTCAAAGGCAAAGACTTTATTAGGCATAACATAGCGAGAAGCATATGCATCTTATTTGCAAAGATTCATCTTGTTACTCTCACCTCCACCCAAGCCCCAAGTCCCATTGGGGTGATGTGGAGGGGTCTCGTCGATACTGTGCATTCAATGGATTTTAATTGCAGCTGAGGAACACTGAGCTTGGGGAATTCACTGCTCTTATAGGAAGCAGTAGACAGCCTGCTCTTTGGGTAAAGATAAATAGGTTGCCTCATTACTCAAAGTTGCTGGATGCAAACACAACTCTGAAAAATGCATGGGTAAAGAGTGGTCAAAGCCTTATATTCTTGGCATACCTGGAAAGAACTAAAGGAAGTGCAGGGCCCATACAAGGTCAGCTCTTACAACAGACAGAAGAAAATAAATGAAACATTTATTAATAAGTAATGAGTACATTTTAACCTTAAAAGCTTCAGAAGATATTACACATGAAAATAGTAATAGTTCGAGTACATAAACATTTAATGTTTTTATATGTTCTAACCAGCTGAATTTACTTGAATATAATCACAAAATATATGGGATAAAAATTTTAATAATGTTAATTTATTTGGATCTAATTCAAATTGGTAATGATAAGCCCCTAATATCATAATAGATAAATGAGTAAAAGATATAAATGGGTAGTTTAAAAAAGAGGACTTCTAATGGCTAGAAATATTTGAAAATATTTCAATGTTAATTTCAACCATGCAAAAGTTAATGACTTTTGTTTATAAAATTAATTTTTTTAATGAAAATGCCCAGTTGTTGGAGAGAGTTCTAAGAAAACACTCTCACACAGTGCTTTTCAGTAAAACCTTTCTGGAACTTGTCAATGGTTATCAAAAGCCTTATAATGATCACATTTTTAGTAGAGTAATTAATTTCTAGTAATCTACCCTGACATCTTATTACAGAATAAATATTAAATGTACTATATACCTTTTTGGTAACACTCTCAAATTCTGTTTGGAAAATAGCAAACAATAAAGAAATGAATGGCTCCCAAAGAAATGTGAAAACAAGATAAAGATTTATTGTCAAAGATACTTATTCAGAAATTATACATAAAGAAAAAAATTTTCTTAATGATTTAAATTATTACCAGTAGGAAAATTAATTTTAAAATAAAGGATTATAAAGGAATAGAATATTTCTGTCATCAAGAAAATGCTCTTAGAAAATAATGTACATATTAAATAGGAAAAAGCAGTATGTAATATGATCTTTGTGTATACAATATGATTTTTGGTTTTTAAGAAAAATGTACCTAGATAAAAACAGCACAAGAGCTATTATCAAATGTTAAAAGTTACTGCCTCTGCACAGTGGGAATTTACAGAGATTTCTTTCATTACCTTATGCTTTCCAGATAGTCCAATAACATGATGTGATATAACATGATATATATATTAATGTGATCAATAACACAATGTGATATAACAACATGATAGCTAATATTTGATGTTATAATTATTTTTATAAATTTTTAATAAAATTGTTTCAAAATTATTAATTTAAAAATCATATTAATTCTTATTTAAAAAGCACTCTTTAAATGTTAAAATAATTTTAAAATATATATTAGAATGTTACCCAATTCCAAAAAATTGTATACTTAATTCTATTTTGATAGACATTGAAAAAAATTGAAAAGTAATAGTTGAAATATGCTTTCAAGGACATGACAACTAAATTTAGTGTCCTTTCCTTGATGGGATTCTGGAACAGAAAAATAACATTATGTAGAAATAAAGAAAATCTGAATGAAGTGTGGACTTTCATTTATGACAATGCATCAATATTGTTCTATTAGTTGTAACTAACGTACCATACTAATATAAGATGTTAAAAACAGAGAAAATTGAGTATGGAGTATTTGGGAACTCTTGGCACTATTTTTACAACTTTTTTTTTTTTTTGTCAATCTACAACTATTATAAAATAAATAATTTCATTAAAAAAAATATTTCCAAGGTGTCTTGTACACTTTGTGCTGCTATAACAGAATACAATAGCCTGGGAAATTTATAAAGAACAGGAATTTATTCTCTCACAATTCTGGAGGCTGGGAAGTCCAAGATCAAGGCACCAGCATCTGACGAGGGCCTTCTTGCTGTTTCTGACATGAGCGAAGGTGGAAGGGCAAGGGAGCAACTCTGTGTCCTCACATGGCAGAACAGCAGAGAGAGAGAATTCACTCCTTCAAGCCTCTTTTCAGAGCACTGTTAATCCTTTATTAAGAGCCCTCATGACCTCAACACCTCCCATTAGGCCCCACCTCACAACAGTGTTGTTTTGGGGATTTAGTTTCCAACACTTGGGGGCACAGTCAGACCACAGCACAAGGAATGTTTCAACATTCATAAGAATTTTCAATGGATTATTTAACTTTGAAAAAAGTAATGCATGCATGTGGTGTATATACAAATAAGATGTTTTTACTTACAAATTACTCTGTCGTCTACGTATGTGAAAGACCAATTTTATGTTAATTTATGTGTAGCTAGCTGAATTACACAAAGGCTCTGGAGAACATTGATGCTTTGAATATGCTAAAAGCATAACTTGGCAAGCAGTCCTTTGCCTGATCTCAAAGTTTGGTGTTTTGAGGACTTGCAGGCTCTGTACAATCACATGCACTTGTTGAGAACTTGGATGTCTGCCTGTGACTACTCGCTTCTGAAGGATAGTATTGGCTGGTGTGGAAAGATGAGGAAAACAAATGAAGAAGATGGCTAACTACATGGAATAAACAACAGAGACAAAAGTGATCTGATCTCAGACTAGATATTGTGGCCATCTTTAGAGGTATCATTTGATGACTACAGAGATCATGTGTATGGAAGCTGTTAATCTAAGGTCTAAATGAAATAAGGTAGTAACCACTAAGAAAGACTGAATGTGAACACAGAGATGCCATTACACATAGAGGGAACATGTACAAGAAATGGTTAGGACCTCCTCCAAAGCTAGTGATCAGTTATCAGCCCCATGAAGATTCAGCTACTGAGGGCCACACTACCACTACAATAAAGATTGTTGCTTAACAACTCTCCTGAGCATTCATAGGAGGCTGTGTCAAACAACCAAGATTTGCAAGTTGAACTCAAGCTTATTCAGCAGTGTGGACTGCATTAAAATTTGATTCTATCTAATATCACTATGATATATTAAAAGTCTCATTTGACTCTGTCCTTTTTCTTGAACTTCTGTGTTTTTGTTTTATGTGGGTTTTTTTTTTTTTTTTTTTTTTTTTGCTGTGTGTATTCTCTTTAATTGAAGGAATTCTTAATAAATTTTGAGTATATAAAATATGCTAATTTAAAATGTACAATGTTTTTACAATATGTTTATATCAGTTTAACATCAGTAAACTTACCAACCACATCAAGACATAAAACATTTATTTTACCATGTTATTTACCACATGAATGTCTCTTAAATGTTACATTCTGTATTGTGTGTTTTGTAAATATAAAATAACTTGTTATACACTTGGATTCTGTCTAATAAAAATGTTGCTCTCTATTTCTATGACTTATAATCTCCATTAGATTCATATTATCTTTCAATTCTATTTTTCCACGAACTTTTTGAAGTACCCTAGTGTCTTTAAACCCTTTTATCCTTTGTTTTATACAAATGTATTACAGATTAGAGACTGATTTTTGGCCCAATTTGAATCTTTTTAGTAAGAATAGAATATTTAACTAGTATGTGTGTGATGACTCATCTGTACCTCTGTCAATCTATTTTATGTAAATTTTAATGTTTCCTTGCAGTTTTTCTTTTGCTATTTTTTTTTACAACTTCCTCTCCAATCCAAAATATTGTACTATATATGTTTTATTTTTGTCTGTAACACTTATCTCAATATCAAATTTATTTATGAACTACTATATGATGCAATAACTATTGTTTTTCCTCATGCAAAATGTACATAAAACAAGATTATATCCACCCCATCCCAACCCACCTGCCAACCAGTGATTTGGAAGATTTCTTTTTACACTGTCAGTATTTATATTACAGAAAAACTTCCTAATTTTTTCCTCTGCATAAAGTACATAAAATAAATTTAGTTTTTATAAAGTGAAACTACTGTTTTCAATTTTGTCGGATTAAGATTTATTTGTCCTCTCCACAGTGACAAAGCACTTTTATTTTACTTAGGTTTAGTTTAAGAATACACATATCTTCATCTACCTTACTATATGATAAAAATAAAACAGTACTTATTTGCCCAATATATTGAACATTTCAGAATTTAAAACTATGTAAACTGAAATTTTAGACCCAGCTTACACATCTATTTTTGTATTTATTTTTATTACCATATATATATATATATGGTAATATATGTTTAAACTTAATTCCCCTTAAATAGTTCTAAAGCTTGCCATTAATTCTTTCATACAACTGCCTCCCTACTCCTGAGTTAGTTTAGTTCATGTTCTATGTTGGCTGCACTAAATCATTCAGCACATTTTTTAGGGAAGGTTCTTGATTGACATACTTTCTTAACCACTGCATATTTGAGAATATGTTTCAGTTGCCTTTGTACAGAAATGATAACTTGGCAGGGCATACAATTCTTGGTTCAAAATTATTTTCCCTTAAAACTCTGTAGATATGGTTCCATTGTCTTCTGACATTTAGAATGCAAGACAAGTATCTGAGGTCAGCCTGTTTTTTTCCCCTTTATAGGTGACTTGCTTTCGCTATCTGGATCTTTGTAGAATTTTTTCTTTATCCTTTGATGGAGTTTGGATGTGTTGTACCCTCCAAAACTCATGTGGAAATTTGATCCCCAATGTGGCAGTGTTGGAAACTGATTGAGTCATGGGAGCGGACCCCTTATGAATGGATTCATGCTCTCCCTGGGGGAGGGGGGAGTAATGAGTGAGTCTCACTCTATTAGTTCCCACGAGAGCTTATTGTTTATAGGACCCTGGCATCTCCTCTCTCTCTCTTGCTTCCTCTCACCATGTGATCTGCTTGTACCCACTGGTTGCCTGCTATTTTCTGCCATGAGTAGAAGCAGCCTGAGGCCCATGCCAGATGCAGCTGTCCCAGAATCGTAAGCCAAATAAACCTCTGTTCTTTATAAATACCCAGTCTCAGGTAATTCTGTTATAGCAACACAAAATGGACTAAAGCATCCTTGAAATTTAAAAACATTTAAAAACCAGAATATACATAGGCGTTGCTTTCTTTTCATCAAATTTTGAAGGTAACCTGTGTGTATTTTCCATTTGTAGATCTAGTTTGCTCTTCAATTTCAGATAATTTTCTTCAATTAGTTCCTTAATTATTGTTCCAGCTACATTTACCTTGTCCTCTGTTTCAGGTATTCCTATTATGCATGTTCTCTCTTTCTCTCTTCTTTTCTTATCTTGATTTCTTTTCCCTTTTTCTCAGCATTCAGTGAGAGTTTCTCTTGTTTTGCATTTACTTTAGTAATTCAATTTGTAGACAATCCAACTCATATTTCAATTAACTCACTCAACTCTCTGATACTTTTCAAGCTCTCTAACTTTCCCTTCTTTATTACTGCCTATAGGTTGTTAAACCACTGTACTATATGATTCTTAAAACTTTCTATAGCTTCTGTTTTCGCTGCTGTATTCATTTCAGGAGGAAGCATTTTCTCGATCACTTATTTCTGTTCCTTTCTTCTGAACTGCAGTATTATGACCTCTTTAATAGCTCTTCTTAGCAATGGGGACCAAATGTGAAAATTAAGCTGTGTTCCTCCTCCCTTGGCTTGAGTATTTACTTTATAAATCAAAGAATCACAATACATAGTACACATTATCTCTAGAATCATAACACAAATAATCTCCAGAATCATCATACACATCATCCCCAGTACCATAATATACATCAACCCCCAGAACCTGTAGTGTGTTCCTAGCCCACTCTGTGATAGTTCTGTAGAATTACTATTGCAGAATCATCATTATCCTGCAATATTTGGAACATAACTTGGCGTTTTTCTGCTTTACAGAAAAAAATTGGTTGAATGTTGCATCATATATGGTAGTATGTTTTGCTGGTTTGAAAGAGACTGACGCATACAATTTTCTAGAAATTTTTATAGCATTAGTTTAGTTGCACTCAATTTCTAATAATTTGTAGTGATTTTCTTTTCTGATTTTTGTTTTTGCTTTTTTTCCCCCCCTCATATAACATTGTTGAAGGATCATAGAGTATGAGGAGAAGCTGTGATGAACACAAATTTTGTGTTCTCCAAAAAAATCAAAGCCCACTATTCTTCAAGTCTGCCTATTCTGGCTATTTATCTATGATAAATAAACAACTACATAGACCAACAGACAAATAAAAAGTAACTTTATTGATTTACGTAGATTATAAGCAGTAAAATAAATAATAAAACATGCCACTAGGGAATAATAAAGCACTATGAAGTTTCTGAGGATGAATCATCACGTCCTCATGAAATGATCTGTGGTTTATGGAGGTTACTTTGAGTTAGTTGCATAGTCTTGAATAGTATTTTGGTGTTTTGTTTTTGCTTTTGTTTTTATTTCAATCTCTAACAAAATACTTCTTTAAGGTGACCTTAAATGGGCCTGTACACCTCCAATAGTGGGAGGATAATAGCCCATGGGTCCATGTCTTATTCTCAAACCTACAGCTAAGTTATGTGCCTAGGATACATGGCCCATGGACAGCCCCAGTTAATGACCGAAGACAGCAGGATCTTAAGAGAGGCGCATTCCTGGGATACAAGGGACTCCTTGGACCAGCGACATGCCTCAGGGACTCCCCCAAGGCCTTGCTGAACTTTCCTTCCACTGCACTGCATTTTACTTTACGATTCAGTAAAAGACTTTTTCTCTCAATTTATGATTTCAGTCAATTAATATTTACTGATATTGTGGACATATTTGGTTTGAGTTTTGACATCATATTCTATGTAATGATTTTTGTTTTTCTGTTTTCCTTCTCAATTTTTTATTGCATAATCCCTGAGTATATGTGTGTGTGCTTTGATAATTGAAAAGTTTACATATTCATTTTAGTAGTTACTTTTATAGCTGCAAGCTGTAATACACTTAATTTTCTATTTATTTCTAGACTATTGACTGAGTCCCTGCTACGAACAATGATGAAACTGATATATTTTACTTTCCCTTCCCCTCTCACCTCTGTACCCTCCAATTTTAATTAATTATGTTGATTTCTTGGCGGTTACCTTTATACCTTCATTACGTGACATATTAATTGATGTTTAACCCTTGCAATAAAGCATAAAGGAATAGCCTTCATATCCCTTTCTTCTTTTACCAATATAATTTCTACATGATCAAGACTTCCAACATGAACAGTCTCTCCTGTGTTTATAATCCTCACTTATGTTAGGCTAATTATAGTAGTTAAAAGATGTCAATTCTCAAGTCACTTCTGTTCATGAAGGAGTGGTCAGGAATGGTTTTACATACCTGGCTTTAAAAAACTAAAAGAATGAAACCAAGTATGTGGTACAATTGTTGCCTGACTCACTGACGACAGGCAGCACAGGATGGAGATGCCCGAAGGAAGGGGAACAAACAAGGTCGGCTCTGTGATTGCCATGGCTCACTGTGTGGAATTTCAGTCCACAGTGCAGAGAGGTGGAACCTGAACAAAGCCTGGTGATCTGTTGGAGTTAGAGACGAGACTGTTGGGAACTGGAGAGATCAATGTGGCTAGAATTCACAAGACACAGAACCAGAGAGCAGCAGAGAAAAGGCAGAGCTGAACACCCTTTTCTGAGACTATTTCAAAACGGTACATGATGCTCAACTAAAGAGTCCTTCAAGCTCATTAAACTATTGCACGATTTTATTAGAATGTAGTGTAATGATATGTTTGAATTGCAAGAGAATATGAATCAGACTTAAAATTTAATTTTCTTCCTCTTCTTTATACAACATCATATTAAAGGGCTCTTGCAAGATGGCTACAACCACAGAAAGAGGTTGTCTTTTCTGGGAGAATAGACAGTGCAGTCCTGAGATAGGAGGGTAGAAGGAATGGGATTAGGGACAGGAGTGAAGCCATCTTAAGGGTGACTTGAAACTGTCTGTCTGATCACTAACTTTAAAAATAATAGCCTGGTCAGATGAGGATCATGAGACTTAGCCCCTTCCTCAAAGAATGAGGAACTTCTAAAAAGGGGCTCATTAATCATCCATAGGCCTCCAGAATATGAGGGCTCATTGTGTGGCTGATCAACGCAAATGATAAATTGCTGAATAGAAATATTATTTTTCCATATGTTTGAGTAAACCTTAAAGGACTATAAAAGCTTACACGTGATGAATAGGGGGTCTTATCCTCAACTCAGTGGAGAGACCTCTACCTTGTCTGTGAAGTAGCTGTCTTTTAATAAACTTTTGTTTACTTTCACTATTTGGCTTGCTCTTGAATTCTTTCTCATGCAAAACCAAGGACACTTTTGGTGAAGCGCTTGAGCACCTCCCTCTTCAGGGGTCTTGCCCTGTCCCAGCAACAGTCCTGACAGGTAAGAATAGAAAGAGGAAGTAGAGTTTAAGCATATGATGGCCAGGCATGGCTGTGTGGTGTTAAGAAGTGATTTCATCAGTATTAGCAGCCTTCTGTTCTGGAGCAGAAGATTGTTTGAGGTTTGATCATGTAAGGAAGTTTGTTCAAAGCTATGAAGCTAATGAAAATCTGCTTGAGTATCATAACTTCACTAGCTGTACACAGTTGGACCTTTTCATCTTGACAGAAGAAAGGACTTCAACAAAAGAAGGGTCTAGGTAGATGCAAACTATACAGACCTCTCTTACCAAGTATGCATGAGATCATTTTTTAAAAAAATGAATGCTTGAGATTTTAGACATATGTATTAGTCCGTTTTGTGTTGCTATAACAGAACTACCTGAGACTGGGTAATTTATAGAGAACAGAGGTTTATTTGGCTTACGATTCTGGGACAGCTGCATCTGGCACAGGCTTCGGGCTGCTTCTACTCATGGTGGAAGGTGGCAGCAGCCAGCTGCAGGAACAAGCAGATCACATGGTCAGAGGAAGCAAGAGAGAGAGAGAAGGTGCCAGGGTCTTTTTAAACAACCCGTTCTCTTAACTCTAACCAACAGAGTGGGAGAAAATATTCGTAAAATATACATGTGACAAAGGATTAATATCCAGAATATACAAGGAACTCAAACAACTTTACAGGAAAAAAACAAGCAGCCCAATTAAAAAATGGGCAAAAGAGCTAAGTAGGCATTTCTCTAAGGAAGATATACAAATGGCCAACAGACATATGAAAAAATGCTCAACATCACTCAGCATCCAGGAAATGCAAATC
>NW_007731324.1:123033-136555 GCF_000696425.1 Galeopterus variegatus | reverse complement strand
ACACACACACACACACAAACACACACACACACACAAAGTGGGGGGGGGGGGTGGGGGCGGGGGAAGAAGACATAACAACTACAACTCATTGAAGTTGATACGACAAGCAAACAGAAAGGACATTGTTGGGTGGGAGGGGGGAGAGGGAGGAGGGAGGGAGGTTACAGTAATGGGTCACAATAATCAACCACATTGTATATCGACAAAATAAAATTAAGAAAAAAAATAAACTTATATTATAAATAAAAATAAAATAAAATAAGCAACCGGTTCTCGCGGGAACTAATAGAGCGAGAACTCACTCATTAATCCCCCCTCCCCCAGGGAGAGTATTAATCCATTCATGAGAGATCCACCCCCACGACTCAATCAGTTTCCAACACTGCCACATTAGGGATCAAATTTCCACATGAGTTTTGGGGGGGACAACACATTCAAACTGAGAGATCCACCCCCACGACTCAATCAGTTTCCAACACTGCCACATTAGGGATCAAATTTCCACATGAGTTTTGGGGGGGACAACACATTCAAACTCCATCAACATACTTAGTTACTTTTGCACATTTCTCCAGTTCCAAGATTTTTGCAGTGTTGTAATTGATTAGATAAAGATGTACTCAGAACAGTTCAAAGCCATTCAGATAATAATGAATAAATCTTCTAAAATTAAAAATATTTTGCATTCCCTATACCTGGTAGAAATTTGTAAGAGATTCAGATTACGAATTCTTTAAAATTGTATTTAGTATGGAATACTTTGCTTAATTATTCTCTAACTATGATATGAACAGAAGGAAAAAACAAACAAACAAACAAAAACAATAAAAAGAGTCTCCTTTAGTTGAGCATTTTACCAGAAACCTTATGTACATTACCACTTAATTTTCTCAATAACCATGAGAGAGGTAGGTATCTTTATCTCCATTTTTCATATGAAAAAATTCAAGTTTAAATACATCAAGTAGCCTACTTGATTAAGGCTGTAGTGCAATAAGTTTTAAAAGCAAGATGTAAACCTGGATTTAAAATGTAGGATGAGAAACATAAACGAGAAAGCCAGATTCATCAAAAGACTTGGGCTTTAAGGAGTGATGGGGTCAGCCATTCCAAGAGAGGAAGGGAGATCCAGACCGGTAAGGACCAAACACCATTCATTGAATTAGAATATGGAAGTAATTGGTGTTATGTCAAAGAAGTTACTGTGGATTCTGAGAACAGAAGCAGAAGCGGGAATGGATAGTGAAGAAGTGAAGAAACTGAGAGTTAAGGAATAGCTGCTTTAAAAAGCTGGCTTGAAAATGGGAGGAGAAAGATAGGGCCAGTATTAGAGAAATGAGCAGGCTCAAAGGAGAGGTTTTCTGTGTTTGGTTTGGAATTAAATTTTTTTTTAACTAAGATGGGAAGACCTTAGCCATGTCTATATAGCACTTTGGAAAATATTTAATCAACTTGTGGAGTTTTAAAAGAGGTTCCAAGTCAAATTTGTATGCTAAGAAAAGTTTCTTCTCATAGTAAAACATTTGAAAGGAAGTTCAGCTTTCAGATTAATTGACTCACTGGAAAAGAGAAAAGAAAATATTGATAGTTCAAATTTTTATATGGTAGTTAAAATTCTTATTAGATAATGATTGGATCAGTTATAATAAAAATCAGATATTCATGTTTTGGGAAACATGACGTGCTGGCCTAACCATAAATTCAGAAATATCTAGGTAAGAACAAAATGTATAAGACAAAGTATAAGACAGAGAAGAAATAAATAACTGGCACATTCTGAGGGGTGACTTAGGTTCCTGTGGGAAGTACAAACCCATCCTGGCTGCTGAGCCTGCCTGGGGGTTAGGGAGGTGACATTGGTGACAACAGGGAAAGTCCGGGAGCCCTAAATTGGAGGAGGGGTGTGTAGGGACGTGGTAGAGAGTTAACCTTTTGGTGGACAAGAAATTGAGCTTCAGAAAAGTCAAAGAACATGCCCAAGTACAGGTCTGCTTACTCCAATAAACTAGTTTTTCATGGCACAGCACATCATTTGACAACATGAAAGATGTAATGCCTGTACATATGTCATATACTGGGCACAACATTCATTATTTCATTTTTCTCCACAACCACACTGAGAATCAAAGTGTGATCATCTCTGAAGGGAGGTGGAAGAGTAAGTGACAAACTGAGCTTGCAAGAATTAAGTGACTTTCTGAAGTGTCACAGAAAAAGAAAAAAAGCAGCAACAGACCTTAAATTCACAACATGCAGACGTTTTTTCATTTCCTGACCATTGCCACCCTTCTTCCATTTAGATCTTATATAATTTCATCTTTTATCCCTTTAATAGGGTACAAACTGTACTTACTCCCTCCAGAAATCCTACTCCCAACGTCACACGTATGCTCAGACACGTAAGCCATTGTCCCAACTGAAAACTATGATGAGTTCTTTTTTTCCACATAAAATGAACTTATGCCTTGGTTAGACATTTAGGACATTTCAGATATACCGTCTCTTCTTTTCTACTTTCTCCCTGCTTTCTAGCAAAAACACAGTGCTTTAGCTGCTCTAAATTGCTTGCTGAAAGAATATTATGTACACCTATTTTCATATCTTGCTTAATCAATTCTCCTTGCGTGGCATGTTTCTTCTACTCAAAAACGACACAAAATACATACTACTAGAATTCCTCTTTATACTTTGAGCTATTCTCTCATTTAGACAGCATTACTTAATCTAACCAAAAAAGCACAAAGTGTATATTGACTTAGGAAAGGAAAATATGCGTGCATATGTATAAATCTATATATTTACAAAATATGCAGGTTTTATCTATGAATGTCTATATAAATATGTAGTATATATCAAATATATACATATTTATTTGATCAATAAAATGTATTAAAATATATAATCATGAATTATTTTTAATAATTATATTTTATATTTGAGCATTCTGTGACAAGTGGAGTGCCAACTTCCATGATTTACCTTTAAGATTAAAAATTCTTTTAAAAATTTCCAGATTTAAGCTTTATGTGTTTTTTGAGAATATTCACTTACTTACGTTAATACATTGCTACTAAACTCACCTTGCAACATTTAGTAAATTCTGACTTTTTCCTGCCCAAAATTGAAATGTTAATAATTCATGGTATTTATAAAAAAGCGATGTGTAATAATAAGATACAGCAGCAGGTGGAGCTATAGAACTTACTAGTACTCATCACTGTTCCTTCAGTCACTTTCCATCGTCGCCTCTGTAGTAATTGGGGATCCCAGATACATACACGGGCACACTTATTTTTCTTATTTCCTGAGACTTCTCTTTATGTGTGTATTATGCATGCATTTAAGGATTCTGGCATTACCAAAATTAATAGGTTCTATTTATCCAATATTTAGAAGAGTAACTACATATTAATAGATCGTTAGCAATTATCTGTATTTTATTAAAGAAAATATTATTCAATGACACTTGTTCAAACACAGTAAAGATGATTGCATTCAGGAGAATCACCATAGATACAGAAACCACTGCAATGGGATTTTGCACTGGAGGGGCGACATTTGGCTCAATGCTGAATACAGCATGGGCGAGCAGGAATTTATGGCTAAGGATCAGGGTGTGGGTCAGTGAAAGGAAAATTACTAAGAGTAAACAGGAGAGGTAAGGGGCATAGTGGCCAAGCTTACTAACAGACTTCTTGCCGAAGACAGGCCAAGGTGATCAGACATCACCTGGAGGATGGTGAAGGATGAAGAACCTGTTCAGATACAAGCGTACTTGAAAAGTTCGTGGTAAAAATAGAATTCAAAGATAATACAAATCTTTCCTGAGCTTTTTGAAGTATTCTCAAATTGAGAATGATCAGATATTGAGCATGGGGATTCTTGATAAGCTGACTTATCAGGTGTCTTTGCTAAAACTGAAGTGTACGAGGAAGTGCAGATGGAGCTCAGAGAAGTTTCAGGAGCCTGGCTAAACTTTGGTCAAAGAACATTTAAACATTTATGCCTTAATGATGTTCATTTGTTATCTTGTGCATTTTAAAAATGAAACATATTGAAAACATGTTCAATGGTTGCTTGACCTTTAAATGTTCCTTTTTAAATTATATATAATATTTACATGATCAGGCATCACTCAAGAGAAAGTTAATCCATATGTTTTGAATATCATATCCTCAGCTCACATCCTAACTTATGTTTAATGAGTCATTCTTGAATAATTTCATCCCATCCTCACTAAGCCTTCTTTGACTTACCCTCTGAATGTAAAGTTATTTGGTTTTCCTAAGTGCTATATTGCCATCAATTATAGCATTGTAGTTGCAATTAATAATTTAATTTTCTATCCTCCTGCTGGCCTATGAACTCAATATCCTATATCTATATCTGGGCCCAGAACCTGGCATATGGCTTGTATTCAGTAAACATTAACTTCATCAAATGATTGGAGATGTGCATTCTGTGCATAGAAATTAGAAGAACAGGAATTGCAGATAAAGCAAGAGATACATAGGAAAATAAAGTGATGAAAAAGGGATGGTGGCAGTTTTGCAAGTGCCTCATTTAAATCCAAGTGTGGCATGATCTTCGGTTAATAGAAATAGGATTGGCAGCTTGAAGTAACTCCAGACCAGTTTGGAGGTCATCATCATACTTCAAAGAGACCCATCTGTGACAGTCAATATCAATGACCAGTCCATATCAATGATCAATGAGTGACACAAGCCTGATGAGGACTATGGAAAACTGAGAGTACATGCCACATCTAAAGAAGATGTCATCTACTCAGTTCCTGAAGCTAATTGCTGTGTGTATGTGGAAATGTGGACTCAGTATGATAGATCTTATAATCCTATAAAAGAAACTAAAAATAATAAATCACACAATTATATAAACTGGTAATTAATTTCAAATTTAAAAAACTATATCCGGTTTAAACAAATTGTGCCTGTGCAGTTGATCTGTCCCAAAGGCAATCAGTTTGCCTTTCCTTGACTCCATTAGGGTAATAGCAGCAATGATGCAGAGATGCAGTGGCGGATTTCAGGAACAACTGGGAAGCAGGAAGGACAGGAATTAACAACTAGAGATACGCATTTATAGCTTCAGTTATACAATATTTGAATGTTATTTGCTTGAGCTAAGGCATTATTTTTCTGTCTCGTTGCCCTGCCTTTACCTACTTGCCAACTTGTTTTAAGCCATATGATAAAAAAAGAATGCTCCTAAAGTTTTTTAATTGTCAGTTTCTCTTTTTATTCCATTTATTTAACATATATATGTGATTTCATTACAAAATTAACACAAGCATAGTGAACATTCAAAGATTAAAAAATACCCTCCTTCTATCCCATTTTATTCCACAGAAATAACCACAATTAACAACTTAATTTATGCCATTTCAAACTCTCTTTTACAAATGTGTAACCCCTTAAATATAGAAACATGTTTTATACTGTTTATAGATAGTTTGCTCTATTTTTATAAAAGTGAAAACATTGGTATGTGTGCATTTTTATAATAGCATATTATAAAATATTTCAGCATCTTGTTTTGTCATGGACTCCTCTCCACTATACATGGATTTAACTGATTGAAAGTGAAATATACATAACCTGAAAAGAAAGTTAGGAAAAAATATATAAACAGCACAGGCATCTCTGCTCAATAAGCAAAATGTCCCTAATCAGTGAAGAAAAGAAGTGTCTTTTCATTTTCTTTTTTTTGTCTTTTGTCTTTTTCCGTGTCCGGCAATGGATCGCAACCCTCAGTGTTGCCCCCCGCACCGGACCGGGGACCGGCAACGGGATCGCAACCCTCGGTGTTGCTCCCGTGCCTCGCTCAGCCAGTGAGCGGGAGCCGGTCTGCACGGAGGGCCGCCGCGCTTCCCAAGCGGGGCACTTATCCAGTGCGCCACCGGGCCGGCCCCGTCTTTTCATTTTCTTTGCTCTCTAGTTGGTATCAGTTCTTAAGACTACTCAGTGCCTTTTTCAGTCAGCTCTTGCAGCAACAAGTTCGATCTAGTAGTTGAAGCATGCATGCTTTTTAAAACACTGTCCTTATATAGAAATCAATTAATTTACTTGGGGCTGTTGTATCCAAGGTGACATCTTCCTAAGATATTTTAAAGAATAATTTTGATTATAAGTAAATTTAGCTTTACACACTGGTTTTGGAACCTAACTCACTGCTGAGATACAAATGTTTTGTATGTTTCCATTTAATTATTTTTATCAGCAAGATACTATTCCATTTCATAGTTATACAGATACATTTGTTGGTTCTTTACAGATATACATTTACTGGAGAAGACTAGATTCCCTCATTTTTGTTCTTTTTCAGGAATATCTTACCTATACTAACTACTTATTCTTCCAAGTGAATTTTACTATTAATTTCCAAGAAAACAAATTAATTTTGTTAGAATTCTAAATGGAAATGAATTGAAATTAATAAGTATTTTGTCTACTGTTTATTGCATGTCTCCTTTGTGCCAAGCACTCCTGGCATCATTTAAATCTCACAGCTTTCTGAAGTAGACACTGCATTGTTATTATCAATATTATACAAATGAAAACATTAAGACTCAGAGCTGTTAATTAATACTGCCAGTGTTATACAGCAAGTGGGCATTAGAGCTAAGATTTCAAATCAGACTTTAAAGCCTCCAACCTAAATCTTGCCTACTACTAAATTTTTATATGGTATATGAGATACTTTCTTTGGATTTGGGGATCATTAATATCTTTATAATAGACATCTTCCCAATATGGCATAAGGAGAGACACAGGAATATGATTCTGTATCTCTCCTTGTGTTCAAATGATTACATTAATAACAATACCATCTGTTATTAAGTATTGTGGGTTTATACAATATACACATGCATTTATTCACCATATAGATATCTTTATGTATAAAAAAAATCACTTTCTGTGTCACTTCATGACACTTTTCCTCATTACATTTACCAATTTTTAGCCTCAAAGATAGATTAGTTTCAGGAATAAAGCACATCAATTAAATGGCACTAAATTTAAGTCATGTAATCAAAGGCTAAATTTCCCTCTATAAAATCCTCAAAACAAAGACGTGGTTAAAATGTAGCAGTAAAATAAAGAGAGAAATGAGTACAATTTTCAAATATTGCTAAATATCCATATATAAATGGATTAATCTGATTGAAAATTTTCCCCAAAGAGGGATACAAGTGTTCAAAACAACTCAAACCCTAATTAGAAATCGTGGCCAATTCATCCTGGTGTTCTGATGCCCAGTTCCTTCCCACCGCCATCAAATAGCAGATAAAAGTAAATAAGAATCTGTCACAGGAAATAGATGCCACAGAGAACTTTTAAAACATATTGATCACTAGGGGGCGTCTCCAGCTTTCTTATCAAAGAGAATGCGTTTAGTTCTGCTCTCATTTTGAATTTTTAGCCCTCTCTTGTTGACAGGTGAAGAATTTTGAAATTAGTAACGATTACAAAAATAGTTAAAATGTTTACATTTATTATTAGAAGAAAATCTCATGCTTTTTATAGACAATTTAACGTATAAAAAAGTGGCAAAATCCCAAAGCAATTTTTATTAATTCTTGACAAATTTTGTCAAAGTCTCGTATAAAATTATGTTCACATTACACATAAAATTTTGAGTTTGTTTTATACACTTAATTTCATATCCTAAGAATTTCCACAGCATTAAAATATTTAATTAAATCAATTTTTGTCTTTCTTACATTCTGTCTCATATCAATAATTGTGTGGCATGGTGCTTAAATTTATAATTATTATTGGACATTAAGGCTGCTTCTGATTTTTTATCATATAAACCACTCTCTGAAAATGGTTTTACACCAGTAAAACCATAAGTGCAAGATTCATGTCTCCACTATGCCATTTACTATCTGAAATGTAGTGTTAGTTATTAACAGCTCTAAGCCTCAGGGGTTTTTTCCCTCTTAAAATGGTGGGTAATAGTATCTATATGGAAATCACTAATAGGACTAAGTGGCTTAAAACACATAGAAAAGAAAGAGCTCAGCATATAGGAAGCACTACATACATGCTATCTGGTATTGCAATGTATTAGGTTACAACTTTTGTACATAGATTTGCTTTTAGGATTATTTCTCTAAAACAAATTTTTGAAAGCAGAATGCCCATTTAAAAGTCATTGATCCTTACTTCCAAATTGCTTTCCAAAATAGTTGACCCAATTTGTAAACTTTAAAGTTATTTATAAATGTTAAGCTTCTTAATTAATACAAAAACAATAAATAACTCATTCAGAGAATAATATGATTTTGAGAACTTTATGAATTCACAAGATCCTTTGATGCAAAAATGGAGCACGTGCATCAGAAAGCATTACATGTATCTAATTCTGACTTCATCATCTTTCTAAAATGGATATTCTGAGTTTCACAAGGTCTTTCAAACATTTTATGTGTATGTACATATGTCCCATTTTCTTGAGTAGGAAGAAAAATGCTCCTTAAAAATTTCAGGAATCTCTGTGTCTCAAGAAAAGTAGAGCCCAAAGCCTAAACCCAGCCTTCCTAAAATATTCAACCTGCTGATCTGCTTGAAAAATTTCAAATATGTCATGTTTTTCTGGGTCAGGTATGTTAATCAGTGTAAACATATGGTGTTAACTTTTGTCCTCTTTCCTCTGACTGATATTATCTACAACCTTTTCTAAAACCTAAAAAAAAAAAAAAAATCATTAAAGTGTCTATTAAGTAATATGTTGTGTAGTGACTACATTACTACTTTAATGTTTACTTCAAATATAACTAATTGAAGGCTTTAAAATAAATTTCAGCTACACATCCTTTTGGTACACATGCATTCACTTCATAAATGTGTTAAAAATGTTTTATTTGTTTATGTTGGAGACATCTGAAATTTTTTGGCTTTTCGACCAATTACATCTCATTAGAAGACACATTGAAATATATAGTACAACATAGCTTACATTTATCTACCCCCTTTTGGGGAGCTGCCAACTATGTATTTGCAAACAGCTAATCAAGAACCAATTTCTTTCAGGTGCAATTTATTTGTTATTCTATTTTTCTGTATACCTATATGTCCAGAAAGCAGAAAGCCTTGAAAGGTGAATATATTTTGGGCACTTAGAAAACCAAAGGAAAACAGGTAAATAAAAATAAACAAATTGAATGAAGCTAATCTTACATTCGTGCCTTGGAGGGAAAAAAAAAAACAAATAGGTGAGCTTTTGACTGAGTTATTTATATAAAACTCTTAAAAGGTACAATTACGTAAGTTCAAGAGAAAGATGTGGTTTCTCTTAAAATGGTTTTTCTTAACCTTCACTCTCCCAGCAGCTTTCTGGATTTTAGATAAGAATCTCAGCTATGCTGATGTGAAAGCTGCTTACGAAAGGATCAGATTAAAGGTTTGAAATACAAATAACTATTGAAAACTAAATAACTGGACACTTACCCTACTTATCTGTTTTAACTTTGAGTTGAGCACCAACATCAATGGTATGAGACATTAGACTCTTATCTATTCAATGTGAAGTTCCTGCTGAATTTGATAACTTGTTTCTAATCTCATTTAGTTGATATTATAATACAGCCCGAGGAAAAAGACTGTAAGTGGAAAACAGACAAAATGGATGGGTGTCAGGAGAGACTTAGAGAATGCCAGATGAAGAAAACACACATATGTCCCAAGTCGTTTTTTACCAATGTGAAAAAGAATATGAAATAATAGAACCAAAGGTTATTTCCATGAAATCAGCAGCAAATTGTTCATATTTTTGGATTTCTTTCACCAATGCAAGAATTTGGAGCAAACACTCTAAATCCCCAACAGTGGCTTAGCAGTGAACTTTTGAATGTAACATGGAGTCTTAAAAAATGAAAATTACTTCTCACCCTAACTTATCTGTTAAGATATACTTAATTCAAATAAAAATGAATGACCATATTACTTGGGAATCACAGAGTAAGTCACTTGCCAGTGTTTTAGCTCCATTCTAATCTCTCTGCTGATGGCTAGGAAGTTTCTTATGAAAGGTGCTTAGCAAGTCAGGTTTCCTGCCTTTTTAAAGCTATCAGGGCACCTCCATGGAGATGAATCCAAGTGGAGGTGAAAGAAGGCTTCTATTCAGTATTTTCTTATAATTTCTCCTGTTTTAAAATTAAGATTTTTTTTCCCCCCAAAGAGATGTTTGTTTACTAATGAGCAGAAGTTATCATAGAATCTTGGAAATGAATCACCTAAATGTAAGCAGTAATTTCTTCAAAATGATGTTATTAATGTGGCCCTGTGGCAGTTCTAGAGTCTAGGCTCCTTATGAATAAGAACCACAACTGCCTTATTTATTGTATTTTTAGTGCTAGGGGTACTCAACAAATATTGTTCAACTAATGAATAAATGTTCACAAACATAAGATACATAGACCCTGCCCAAGTAGAGTAACAACATTTGTCTCAAATGTAATTGGTTAAAAACTAGTGATCACATGCCCTTATTAGATGATTCCTATCAAATTTACATGGTTCCATACATAGTTTCATATCTTCATATCATCAAATAGACATGTAAACTTGCTCCCTCCCCACTTAGTCCTGTAGAAATACTCTTTTAAAGATATTTGAAAAATTTTAATTTTTCACTGTTCTAGGTAGCACGCACAGAGCATATATTTTTTTCAACATAATTCAGTAATTAAGCTTGTTTCCCCCTTTTTCTCTTCATCAGAATGATGCCTTACCCCTTCCCCCCCAACACACACACCCACACACAATTTTTGAAAAAATACTTTCTTTGCATGTGGGGGAAATTTAAAGATTATGTGTACTCTGCCTTCAAGGAAAGATAAACCATAGGCTTGAACATTTACATGCACATTGATCTAAAGTTTCTAATCAGTGTAAATTTGCTTAGGATACCTCTAGTAATCCAGAAAGGGGATAGAAGATCTAATATTGGCTAAAGGAAGAACTTCATGAGGTCTACTATATGCTATAATGTCCCCTAATCCTATTTACCCATGCTTCAACATCCAATAAAACTCCAAAGGTAACAGTTGTCTAGGTATGAATACTGGGTCATGATTATAGGGATGGCGTTGGTCAAGGCTTGGGACATAGATATAAACTCTCATTTACCATATGTCAGTCAAAGAAAGTAAAATATTACATGCACCATAACACTACTCATAATTAACGTAATTTTAAGTCTTTCATTTTGCAGAGAGAGAAAAACTAAATATAAAGTAGGAAGTTTTCAATTGTTAGGAGAATTATAAGGCTCTTCAGAATGATTACTCAGGATAAGAATCATAGCAGAGTATAAGTATAGAACTTTAATAAACCTCTTTTAACCCAACATGTGAACATTCATGAGGCATTCTAATTCAGATATGAGTTTTGGGTTTTTAGAAATATTTTCCATATTTGCAAAAACCACCGTGCCTACAGTTTACCTTATCAGTAATAATTGTATGTCAGGGTCCTATTCTATGTTAAAAATAAAAGGAAAGCTTTCTAGTTGTAGATGTCTGAGACATTTATTTTCTGTACAGAGGCCAGATCTACTGTGTGTGTTATTGGAGCAGTTTTGAGTTTCATTTGATTATCCCATCATTATTGTCACTAAATCACCATGAAGTCCTCATAATGTACTTCCATGCATTCCAAAAAGAATTAGGCTCAGTAAAGAGATTTCTTTGCTTTGGGGATTTAATCACTGTGCATGTTGAGGAAAATGCATGTCTTTGTAGATATCATTCTAAGAGACTTTTAATTCTGATTTTTTCCCCAAATTAGATGGCTTTTTTTACATCTTTAAGTTAGCGTCTGAAAAAAAGTTATTTTATATTTGAAGACTGAAGAATTTTTTTTTCAAATGTCACAGGAACTTCTTTTTTATTAATTTTAATTTTTAATTTATTTTTATTTTTTCAAAGGATGACCGGTGAGGGGATCTTAACCCTTGACTTGGTGTTGTCAGCACCACGCTCTCCCAAGTGAACTAACCGGCCATCCCTATATAGGGATCCGAGCCTGTGGCCTTGGTGTTAACTGACACCACACTCTCCCAAGTGAGCCACGGGCCAGCCCAGGAACTTCGTTTTTAAAAGTCATTTTTTGTTTCTGTCTCTCTTTTTAAGACTTTTTAACTAATTTATTTATTTTTAGAGCAGTTTTAGGTTCAAAGCAAAATTGAGAGGAAGGTACATAGATTTCCCGTGTACCTCCATCCCTATTATATGCGTAGCCTTCCCCATTATAAACATTCCTTTCCGGAGTGGTGAATTTGTTACAATTGATAAACCTACATTGACACATCATTATTACCAAAAGTCCATAGTTTACATTAGGGTTCAGTCTTGGTGTTGTACATTCTATGGGTTCGGACAAATGTGTGATGACATGCACCCACCATTATAGTATCATACAGAGTAGTGTCACTGCCCTAAAAATTATTCGTGTTCCCCCTACTTATCCCTCCCTCACCCCAATCCCTGGCAACCACTGATCTTTTTATTGTCTCCATAGTTTTCTCTTTTCCACGATGTCATATAGTTGGAGTCATACAGTACGCAGCTGTATTAGTCCATTTCTGTTACAACAAAATACACAAAACTGGATAATTTGTAAGAAAATGAAAGTTATTGCTTACAGTTTCAGAGGCTAGAAATCTGAAGTCTAGGGAACACATCTGGTGGAGGTTTTCTTTGGTGGTAACTTCAGTGACAGCAGGGGAGAGAGAGAGAGAGGAGAGAGAGAGAGAGAGGAGAGAGAGAGAGGAAACAGAGAGAGGAGACAGAGAGAGGAGAGAGAGAGAGAGAGGAGAGAGAGAGAGGAAACAGAGAGAGGAGACAGAGAGAGGAGAGAGAGAGAGGAAACAGAGAGAGGAGACAGAGAGAGGAGAGAGAGAGGAAACAGAGAGAGGAGAGAGAGAGAGGAAACAGAGAGAGGAGAGAGAGAGAGAGAGGAGAGAGAGAGAGAGGAGAGAGAGAGAGAGGAAACAGAGAGAGGAGAGAGAGAGAGAGGAGAGAGAGGGGGAGAGAGGAGAGAGAGAGAGAAAGGAGAGAGAGAGGAGACAGAGAGAGGAGAGAGAGAGAGAAGAGAGAGAGAGGAGAGAGAGAGAGAAAGGAGAGAGAGAGGAGACAGAGAGAGGAGAGAGAGAGAGAAGAGAGAGAGAGAGGAGAGAGAGGAAACAGAGAGAGGAGAGAGAGAGAGAGGAGAGAGAGGGGGAGAGAGGAGAGAGAGAGAAAGGAGAGAGAGAGGAGACAGAGAGGAGAGAGAGAGAGAAGAGAGAGAGAGGAGAGAGAGAGAGAAAGGAGAGAGAGAGGAGACAGAGAGAGAGAGAGAGAGGAGAGAGAGAGAGAGAGGAGAGAGAGAGAGAGAGGAGAGAGAGAGAGAGAGGAGAGAGAGAGAGAGAGGAGAGAGAGAGAGAGGAAACAGAGAGAGGAGAGAGAGAGAGAGAGGAGAGAGAGAGAGAGGAAACAGAGAGAGGAGAGAGAGAGAGA
>NW_007731324.1:121649-122205 GCF_000696425.1 Galeopterus variegatus | reverse complement strand
AGAGAGAGGAAACAGAGAGAGGAGAGAGAGAGAGAGGAGAGAGAGGGGGAGAGAGGAGAGAGAGAGAAAGGAGAGAGAGAGGAGACAGAGAGGAGAGAGAGAGAGAAGAGAGAGAGAGGAGAGAGAGAGAGAAAGGAGAGAGAGAGGAGACAGAGAGAGGAGAGAGGGAGAAAGGGAGAGAGAGAGAAAGGAGAGAGAGAGGAGACAGAGAGAGAGAGAAAGGAGAGAGGAGAGGAGAGAGAGAGAGAGAAAGGAGAGAGAGAGAGAAAGGAGAGAGAGAGGAGACAGAGAGAGGAGAGAGAGAGAGAAAGGAGAGAGAGAGGAGACAGAGAGAGGAGAGAGGGAGAAAGGGAGAGAGAGAGAAAGGAGAGAGAGAGGAGACAGAGAGAGAGAGAAAGGAGAGAGGAGAGAGAGAGAGGAGAGAGAGGAGGGAGAGAGAGAGAGAGGAGAGAGAGAGAGAGAAAGGAGAGAGAGAGAGAAAGGAGAGAGAGAGGAGACAGAGAGAGGAGAGAGAGAGAGAAAGGAGAGAGAGAGGAGACAGAGAGAGGAGAGAGGG
>NW_007731324.1:58862-120863 GCF_000696425.1 Galeopterus variegatus | reverse complement strand
AGAGAGAAAGGAGAGAGAGAGAGAGAAGAGAGAGGAGGGAGAGAGAGAGAGAAAGGAGAGAGAGAGAGAGGAGAGAGAGGAGGGAGAGAGAGAGAAAGGAGAGAGAGAGAGAGAAAGGAGAGAGAGAGAGAGAAGAGAGAGGAGGGAGAGAGAGAGAGAAAGGAGAGAGAGAGAGAGGAGAGAGAGGAGGGAGAGAGAGAGAAAGGAGAGAGAGAGAGAGAAAGGAGAGAGAGAGAGAGAAGAGAGAGGAGGGAGAGAGAGAGAGAAAGGAGAGAGAGAGAGGGGAGAGAGAGGAGGGAGAGAGAGAGAAAGGAGAGAGAGAGAGAGAAAGGAGAGAGAGAGAGAGAGACAGAGCGCCTCATGCTCTCTCCTTTTAAGGCCTTCAGAACCACACCCAAGACCATTATTTTTAATCCATTCACCACGGCATTGTCCTCAGAATTTAATCACTTCCTCAAGGCCCCACCTTGCAATTACCATAATAGTCACTGTGGAGGTCAAGCTACTAATACATAAAACTTGGGGGACAAAATCCATATCATTCAACCCCTGACCCCCCAAATTTATATTCTTTTCACAGATAAGTACATTCATTTCACCCCAAAGTCTTAACTTATTTCAGCTCAAAAGTCCAAAGTTTAAAGTACCATCTGTGAAATCAAAAATAAGTTATCTACTTCCAAGATACACTGATGGGACAAACATAGGGTACATATTCCCATTCGAAATGGAAGAAATAGGCCAAAATAAAGGGGTAACAGGTCCTAAGCAAGTCAAAACCTAATAGGGCAGGCATAAAATCTCAAAGCTGGTGAATCATGTCTTTGACTCCATGTTTGACATCCTCTGTAGGCTGGTGTGGGGGTTAGGTCCCCAAATTTTAGGGCAGCTCCACTCCTATGGCTTTCCTGGTCTTGGGCCACACTTAGCTCTCGCAGGCTGATGTTCCATTCTGGTAGCTTCACAGGTCTGGTGGTCCCATTCTCATGGCTCCACTAGGCGTGGTGCTATTGGGGTTTTTCTGCTACAACTCTGACTCCATGTTTCCTCTCATCATTGCTCTAGTGAAGGCTGTCAGTGGTGAATCTGCCCCTGTAACAGATCTCTTCCATACATCCTTTGAAATCAGGGTGGAGGCTCCCAAGCCTTCACAGCTCTGGCATTCTTTGGGCCTGCAAACTTTATACCACGTGGATGCCACCAAGCCTTCTGGCTTATATCCTCCAAAGCTGCAGGTCCAGCCATACCTGGGGTCAATCTAGCCATAGCTGGAGCAGCCAGAGCAGCCAGAATGCTGGTGCTGGAAGCAGATTTCCAAAGTAGCCCTGGGCAGCAATCGCATGGAGAAAACCTCAGGCCTGTTCCCTGAGACCATTCTGTCTCTCTAGGCCTCTGGGCTTATAGTAGAAGATTCAGCCTCCAAGATCTGAAATGCCTTCAAGGTGTTCTTTCCCTTCTTTTCATAATCCCTTTCTTCTGTACTAATCTCTTTAGCAAATGATCACTGGGCTGCACCATTACATTTTTCTCCTGAAAATTCTCTATGCTTCTCTACCACATGACCAGACTGCAAATTTCCTAAATCTTTACACTCTGCTTCCCTTTTAGATTGGCTTTATATCATGTCTTTGCTGCCATAACTCAGCATAGGCTGTTACAAGTAGCCATGAAGCTTCCTTAGTGCTTTGCTGCTTAGAAATTTCTTCTGCCAAATACTCTGGGTTAGCACCTTGAAGTTCCACATTCCATAAAAGTTTTGGGTATGAACAGAATCAGTCAAGTTCCTTGCCAGTTCATAACAAGGGTGATCTTTGCTTCAGTTTCAAAAAAAAAACCCTCCTTATTTCTATCTGAGACCTCCTTAGAGTGGTCTTTACAGTCCATATTTCCATAAGCATTCTGGTCACCACCATTTAACCAGTCTCTAAAACATTACAAACTTTCCCTGGTTTTCTTGTCTTCTAAACTACCACCAGTGGCTAGGCTTTTTCTAGCCTGCTTCTTCAAGTTCTTCCACCTTTTCCTCAACAACCAGTTCCAAAGCCATTTCCATATTTTCAAGTATTTGTTATAGGCAATGCCCCACTTTTCTGGTAACAATTTCCTGCATTTGTCCATTTCTGTTGCTTATGACAAATTACACAGAACTTGGTAATTTGTAAGAAAATGAAATTTATTGCTTACAGTTTCAGAGGCTGGAAGTCTAAAATCCAAGGAACACATCTGGTGAAAGTTTTCTTTGGTGATAACTTCAGTGACTGCAGGATATCACATTGTGAGATGGTGGAGCAGAGAGAGGTAGCACCTCACGCTTTCTCCTTTTAAATCCCTCTGAACCATGCCCATGACCACCATTGTTAATCCATTCAGAATGGCACGGTCCTCAGAGTTTAATCACATCTTCAAGATCCCACCTTGCAATTACCATAATAGGATTTCCTACCCTCTTAACAATCACAATGGGGATCAAAGTACTAATACATAAATCTTTGGGGACACAATCCATATTGGTGGGCTTTTTAGATGTCTTATTTCACTTAGTAATATGCATTTAAGTTTCCTCCTTGTATTTTCATGGCTTGATGTTCATTTATTTTTTGAGCTAAGTAACATTTCATTGTATGTATTACAGTTTACTTATTCACTCACCTACCAAAGGATGTCATGGTTTCTTTCAAATTTTGGTAATGGTGAACAAAGCTGCTATAAACATCTGTATGCAAGTTCTGTTTTTTAGTTTTAGTTCTGGGGTTTGCTTATAGCAGGATTTATACTTGTCTTTAAAAGTAATGAATTAACATAAATTAGTAATACATTCAATTAATTCTAGAGTATAAAGGGTAAAGTATGAGAGTCCTTTTACCCTTCAACTGCCCTCCACCCATAGTTCCCCAGCCCTAAAGTTAACTACGGCTAAAATTTGCATTGTATGTGGATTAAACATAAGTTTAGATATTTTTAGTGGGGCAGGGTAATTCAAGAATAAATGAGAAAAAAGATATTAGAATTTTAAGAATTTCTTTCAAAGTGGAAAAGAAATACATTTAAACTGTTTGAAGTAAAGATAAATACATGAATTATTCACATTTATTGTGTAGATATATCTAGTTTGTCTTGCTGTAATCTAATTTATATGGATATATCTTAGACAAATATGAGCTGTTGAACAATATTGTCTAGACATATATAGTTTGGTCTTTTTTGAAGATATGTTGTATAAAAATACTAAATTTATGAGAAAATTAGACTAGAAAACTTTCATACATAGATTACCATCAGAAAAAATTAAATGGTATCAGTTTTATTTTTTGAAGAGCTAAATTACAGATTTGAAATAGACACCAACATACTGTTTTTTTTAAAAAGTTCCATTTATCTTATCATTTTTAATAATAATAAATGTTTTATAACCCAAGATAATGTTTTAGGAAATAAAGGGCCATCAACAAAATATTTTTAAAATATTTTGATCATCTTGTATAATTTAATAATATTGAGAACCAAAGTTTATTTTTAAAGTTGTTTTAAAACATTTAATTTTGAGTTATATTTTTAAAGAACAAGGGGTAAAAAGGCCTGTATGTTTTTATATTCAGTGATTATATAGGTTCACAATTTTCCTTCTCTCCTAGAATCTAACATGGTTCTTAACTCCAACTTTCCAAGTCTGAAGAGAATTCTTAGTTCTTTTCTACAGTCTGCCTCATCACTTGCTAACCATATTTCAGCAAGCTACTGTGTTTACTTTTCATCTCCTGCTTCAAAAATTTCTGTGGTTTCCCTTCCTTCCTTGTTAGAGTTTTACAAATAAATCTTCAGGGTATAAGAGAATAATGTCTTCTTTTGAAACCTCAGAAAAATAGTTATATACAGTAAAGGATTGGCTTTCTTAATATATTTGGGCAGAAAATATCAAATAAAGGAGAACATTTTGGCCCCAGAAAAGCAAATTTAGCTTAAGAAAAAATATTTAAAGTTGAGAGAGTCTATTTTATTTCAGAAGTGAAGAGAAACACACATCACGTCAAAAATAAAAGTCTAACAAGAAAATACTAATTATACCTAAGCTTCATAATGGCTGCAAGTGTGCTATTAAACATATATAGTTATCCAAATAAAGTCTTTTTTTAATAAATGCAAAAAACAATTATCAAAAAGTACTGAGACACCTACAGTGACCTCCATGTCCTGAGCCTTGCCTGGCTCCTCGAAACTTTGCCCTGTTCCTCCCTCTTGCTACAGGCATTCCCTTTTACCTCGAATAGGCCAGGTTACTCTCAGGACCTTCGTGTACTTGCTGTCCTTTCCTCCTTTGACTCTTCCCAGGTATTTGCACTGGTGACTTCTTTTCCTAATTCAGGATTTAACTCAAATTTCACGTCCTGACCACACTATCTAGATAGCTTCATTAGTGCTGGTCTGCTTTCTATCATCTCACTCTGAGTTACTGTTTTAATAGCAATTATACCTTCCTGAAATTGTCATGTGCATTTAATTTTCTATTTCTTTTCTTCTCCCTAAATTTAATCTTTATGTGAGTAGGATCTTTTTGTCTTGTGTCCACTGATAGCTCAATTCCAAAAGATTAAATGGCACATAATAGTTATTGAATAAACATTTTTACAATTTTTTTAATTCTATTAATGCTTTAGCATCTTTAAAACATCAACTGTCCTTGACTGGGAATCAATAATTGTAAAATTTAAAAATGGGAAGACTTTATAGTCATAGAGTCCAACTATCTTTTCAATGTTAACTTTATCAAAAATTGTGTCAAATTTGAGTAACTTGACCAGGTTGAATTTTCTATCATGGAAATTCAATACCTCCTAAAGAATTTCTTTTTAAAATTATTATAAAGGTATGTCAGAGAGTAAATCTGGATTAATTTATTAGTTCCACAAATATTTATTAAGCTAAGACCTATTACATGCTAGAGCATGCTCTAGAGGTTTCGCATGTATCACTGAACAGAACAATAAAAACAAAAAGTTTTGTTCTCACGGGCCTTTTCCTTGGATTGAGTGTCTTCCCCAAACTGGACCCCCACTGTGACAGTGTTAAGAGGATGGGAAATTCTATTATGGTAATTGAAAGGTGGGGCCTTGAAGAGATGATTAGATTTCAGGACCATGCCATAATAAATGGATTAAAAATGGTGGTCAGGGGCATGGTTTGGAGGGCTTTAAGAAGAGGGTGAATGAGGAGGTCAGTCTCTCTTTCTCTCTCTGCTCCACTATTTTAACAACGTGATACTCTGTCATCACTGTTGCCACCACCACATGTGTTCCTTTGGACTTCCCAGCCTCAGCAACTGTAAGCAATAAATTTCATTTTCTTTATAAATTACTCAGTTCCATGTATTTTGTTACAAGCAACAGAAATGGACTAATACCGAAAATTGGTACCAGAGAAGTGAGATGTTGCTTATAACAAATACTTGAAAATGTGGAAACAGCTTTGGAACTGGGTATTGAGGAGAGGCTGGAGAAATTTGGTGGAGCAGACTAGAAAAAGCCTAGATGTCAGTGAAAGTTTTGAAGACAAGAAAATCAGGGAAAGTTTGGAACTTCTTAAAGACTGGTTAAATGGTGGTGAGCAGAATGCTGATAGTAATAGGGACAGTAACAGCCATCCTGAGGAGGTCTCAGATAGAAATGAGAAAGACCTTTATGAAAACTGGGGCAAAGATCACCCTTCCTATGAACTGGTGAGGAACTTGGCTCCATTGTGTCCATGCCCTAGGACTTTGTGGAAGTTGGCACTTAAGAGTTTTGAGCCACAGTATTTGGCAGAAGAAATTTCTAAGCAGCAAAGCATTCAGGAAGCTGCATGGCTACTTGTAACAGCCTATGCTGAGTTATGGAGGCAAAGGCATGACATTAAGCCAGAATTTAAAAGGAAAGCAGAGCATAAAGATTTGGATATTTTACAGACTGGCCATGTGGTAGAGAAACAGCACTTTCAGAAGAAATGGTGCTAAAAAGATTAGTACAAAAGAAAGGGATTGGCTAGAGAAGGGGGAAAAGGCCCTGAGGGCATCACAGAAGCTTCTGGGGCCAACCCTTCCATTTCAGGCCCAAAGACCTAGGGAGACAGAATGGTCTTGGGGAACAGGCTGGAGGCGCCCTCTATGGGCTTGTGGCCCAGGGCCTTCTCTGGCTGCTGCTCCCCACACCAGCGCCCCAGCTGCTTTGGCTGCTCCAGCCATGGCTAAGGTGACCCCAGGTGTGGCTGGACCTGCAGCTTTGAAAAATACAAGCTGGAAGCCTTGGCAGTGTCCATTTGGTGTTAGGTATGCAGGCTCACAGAATGCCAGAGCTGTGGAGGCTTGGGAGCCTTCACCCTGATTTCAGAGGAAAAGTCTGGAGGCCCAGGAAGAGATCTGTTGCAGGAGCAGATTCACTGCATACAGTCTTCCATAGAGTAATGCTAAGAGGAGATGTGTGGTTGGAGTTGCAGAAGAAAAACCCCACCAAGGCCATACCTACTGGAGCCATGAGAGCAGGACTGCCATGGAGACCCCAGGATTGTAGAGCTAACAGCATACAATGCTAGCCTGTGAGAGATAAAGCATCACCTGAGACAAGGAAAGCCATAGCAGTGCAGCTGCCTGAGGACTTGGGGACCCCACCCCCACACCAATGTGCAGAGGATGTGGAACATGGAGTCAAGGTACATGATTCACCAGCTTTGAGATTTGATGCCTGCCCTGCTGGGTTTCTTACTTGTTTGGGACCTGTTACACCTTTCTTTTGACCTATTTCTCCCTTTTGGAATGGGAATTGGTTCACTTTGCTTGTCCCACCATTCTATCTTGGAAGTAGATAACTTGGTTTAAACTCACAGAATGGACTTTGAACTTTGCACTTTCGAGTTGAAACAAGTTATGACTTTGAGGATGGAATGAATGTAGTATGCGAAAAGGACATGAATTTTGGGGAATCAGGGGCATAATGCCTTGGGTTGATTGTCCCCCCAAAACTTGACCTCCACTGTGATAGTGTTAAGAGGGTGGGAAATTCTATTACGGTAATTGAAAGGTGGGGTCTTAAAGAGATGATTAGAATCTAGGACCATGCCATAGTGAATGGATGAATAATGGTGGTCATAGGGCTTTAAAAAGAGGGTGAATGAGGAGGTCAGTCTCTATTTCTCTCTCTGCTCCACCGTTTTCACAATGTGATACTCTGCCATCATTACCGCCACCACCACATGTGTTCCTTGAACTTTGGACTTCCCAGCCTCAGCAACTGTAAGCAATAAATTTCATTTTCTTTATAAATTACCCAGTTCCACATATTTTGTTATAAGCAACAGAAATAGACTAATACAGCCTTACATTCTAGAGGGAAGAGATAAACAGTTACACATAATAAATTTTTATGTATTTCACTATATTAGAAGGTGATAAATAAAACAGGATGAGGGTGATCAGTAGATACAAGTTCAGGGCAGGTTGAAATTTTAAAGAAGGTGTTCAAAGTGGACCTCATAAAGGTGAAGGAGATATGTAGTGATATGTGTGGGCAATTGCAGGCAGAGAGAACTGAGGGGATGAAGGTCTTAACAGGCTCTGTGGAGAAAAAGCGAGGAGGCTAGTATGACCAGAGCACATCAGCAAGGTGGAGACAGGAGGAGGAAGCTATGTGTGGGGTGGGGTGGGGGTGGGGGTCATCAGGGTGTTGTAGGATGTTGTTGGCCATTGTGAGAACTTTAGCTTTTCTTGTTAGTGAAAAGGAGAGCTTTTGCACTATACAAAGTAATGATGTTATTTCACTGATGACTTAAAAAGATCCATCCTCCTGTTATGTTGAAAATAGCCTGTGTGGGGCAAAGGTTTAAAGCAGAGCAATCAATTGGGAGGAGCACATCACAGTTGTACTGGATGAGCATGATGGTTCCCACCACAGTGGCTGTGGTTCAGTTGGTGAGAGATAGCTTAATTACAGATATGCTTCGGTAATAGAATCAGAGGAACTTTTAGGCACATAGGATGTGGAGCAGAAAAGAAAAAAGAGAAGTCAAGGATGACACTAAATTCTTGGTCTTGGATTCTGGTGTAGAGGATAAACTGAGAGGTCAGGGTTAGGCTCAGAAGAACCGGTAGGGAGGCAAGTGCACCAGATCCTCTTAAAGGAGACAAGAATCAAAACTAAGGGCACAGTAGTAGAAATAAAGAAGAGGACTATCTAAGCTTTATTTTGAAGGGTAAGACAATAAGAAAAACACTAACAGTTGTTTGTTCGTAAGAAGAAATGCCAAGAATTGGTAACAAAGTGTGTGTGTGTGTGTGTGTGTGTGTGTGTGTGTGTGTGTGTGTGTGTGTGTAGAAGGAGACGAAGGTGGTGATTTTGTCTGACTCACAGAATCCCTGTGTAGGAAATTTTGGAGTAGGAACGTGTACGTTAAAAAATGATATTCCCTCTGTTTTGGACAATTCCATTTATCTCACTCATCACTATCAGATGAATGTTTCTGGAGTGCAACTCTGGTCCTGTCTACCCTTTCTTCAAGAGACACGTGAGAAACGTTATCACCTACAGGATGAAGGTCAACCTTGTTAAACTAGAACCCACAGCTTTGGAATTAAATAATCTTTCCAAATTCATTTCCTCTACTCTCTTCCTTATATCTTGCAATTCAGTGAAAATAATCTTTTTCATTTTATAAACCCAGAGTTTCCTATTTCACGGTATTTCTCTAGTCGGAAAGCTCTTTTTTTTAAAGTTATATTTTTATTTTAACATATCTTTTTCATTGTACATGTTTGTGGGGTACAGTTTGTTTCAACATTTGCATATGTAGTAAAATGATCTCATCCGGATACCCTTCTCCTCACTTTCTACACCCCTTTCAGGCCCAATCTATGTGGCACCTCTTTCCTGAAGTCTTCTCTGATCACCCTGATGCCTTTGAACAACCACTGTATTTTAGGAACAACTGTTTTCTGACTCCTTACTATTTTTCATACTGCAGTATCATTATTCATTCAGTATGCTTACTTGATGCATATTTAGGAATTTTTAACAAGCAAAATTAGGCAATGAGGATTCTAATCAAAGGAAATCAGGTGAAATTAAAGAAGCATAAGATAACCATAATGAAATTACATGACATTAAACTAAAATGAGGCTTAGGTTACATGTTCAAGGTCACATGGCTAGTATGTGATGGAGCTGGGACTTAATAATACTCACTTCCATCTCACTACACTATTTCAAAGCAACCCTTGGTGATCTGAAAACCATCCCTCATGACTGGAACTTGCTTTGTACATGGGATGAGACTGTGGCTGTATGTAGAAACCAAACCCTCAAATAACTTCAATGCCATAAATTGTTTGGATTTATCCTACTGTTGGATGTGAAGAAATGGAAGGGTGACATAGAAACCTTGCCCATGCATGCTCAAGTTGTGCCCTTCACAAGGGCATCACAAGTCTGGGTGAGTTCATGTGCTAGAAATGTACTACCTTTGTGAGAACTTAAAGTAAGGGTGAATAGTTTTAGCCCTCACAATTGAGTTAGTGAAGGAGGATCCTGCTCTAAATAACCCCATACTAATTCACAGGCCACTCGAAGCCTCAGGAGAACATGGACCCACATGTTCATCAGCACAACTGAATGAACTCAGCTGCTCCCTGTGCCGACCATGCTCTGGGAATCCCCAAGGTCACTTTTATTTCCTACCTGTTTGCATTACATGGCGCCAGAGCTGGAGGGTATGATGCAGAGTGTGCTGGCTGCTGACAGCGTGTGCTCCTGCATGGGTGGGACATGCAGAGCAGGCACATGTGGACCTGAGGACTCTGCAAAGATCCCCAGAGGTAAGATATCATGCTGTGCAATAATATTCGAAATTTATGTATTTCATTTTTTAAAATATGTTTATTTGTATTTATGTATCTATACTTGAAGAAGGGTAGCTTTTTCTAATTTTCACAAAGGCACCATATATGTTCAAGAGGTATTTCTGGTGACACAATCTATTAACTTTATTCAGGTCCTTATCTTTGAGTGTGTGTTATGAGTCTGAACAATCACTTTGGAGGTGATGTGAAAGATGGAATATGCGGAGCTTACAACATGGGCAGGAAGAGAAGTGAAAGGCTATCATAGAGTCTAGGTGGACAGGGGAAGAAAAACAATGGGAACGAAGAAGAGGATCAGATTCCACAATTCCCCAAACAGCTCAGAGCTAGACTTGACAGACCTTGATGGTGATTTGAATGAATGTGTGGTTGGGAATGGGTGGGTACAGGGAAGGCAGGGGATGAAAGAGAGAGAAGGCAAGGGATTACTGAAATTCCAATTTCCTGTTTATAGTCTCTGGTGAGATGATGGCAAATCAAGAAAAAGCAGGTTTGGTGGGTAAAAGGATAATATCACTTTTAGACATATTGTGCTCATAAATATGTATTATGTATGGATTGGCATATGCGTGTCTGTGGGTATAATCAAGGCATGAGCTTTCTCTGCATTAAACATTATACTTTGCATATAAAAACTATTCAATAAATACTGCTGAATTTATTAAATGTCATAAATGGTTAAATTATATGCTGTCATGAGTATTTTCTGAGCATCTTTTTTTTTTTTTTGGAAGGTTCTTTTGCAAAGAAGCTCATATATCGAGTGCAACAGCTCGGAGGCCTCTATATGAATAATACACAAAACTCAACAGCTTAAAGCCTCACATTAACAAAAGCACTAAAAACTCACTCAAAATGGAGGCTGAGGGAAGTGCCCCAACTACAACTAGTGCTAGCCGGGGAAGGGGATTGGTGGGGTCACATCCAGTGCACAAGCAGTTCCTCAAGGTGGCTCAGTAATGTCCAAATATGTTGGTTGTGGTGTGCAAGTGGGTATTGGAGAGCTGTTGTTGGAGTTGCTAGACCAAAGCTGCTGTCTGTTGCTGCTGCTGGGTCTGCTGAATCGCCGGTAACTGCGTCTGGGGCTGGAGTTGGAAAGGAGCTGCCTGTTGCTCCTGTTGCTGCTGCTATTGCTACCAGATATGGTGGTGCTTCTACTGCTGTTGTTGCTGCTGCTCAGATGGATGGAAGTTGATTGAATGCCTGCCTGGATGCCCTGGCACTCAGAGGAGTCATGGTACCATTCATGAGTGTTTGCTGTAAGGTCTGGGGTAAAATCCTTTGAGTGGAGGTCAGTCCATGTCAGTGGGATGGGGCCTGCTGGTGCCCATGGTAGTCACTGGGCTGCTGAGGCTGCTGGCGAGTAAGATCTAAAAGAGTAGAGTTGGTAGAAGGGTGGGTGTTCTGACAAGGCTGGCTGGAGTAGCTGGCAGGCACCACAGTACTTGGGGGCTTGTGTTTGCTGAAGTCACAAGAGAAACATAAGGAGTATAGCCTGGGAAGGTCTGCAAACTAGGAAGAGCTAGGCATCATCTGATGGACGGATGACTGCCCCTTCATCCCCCAATTATGTATCTTTGACTGCATATTGGGATCTGTGAGGCTACAGAAAATCATCACATTTCCTTTCAGAAGAAAGGGAAAAGTTAAACAACATAATACTAATAATGATGACAGTAATAAACAACTCAACATGTACTGAGCATTCATCATGTCTGAAACATTCAGTAAGCTCTTACACACACATTTTCTCCATTGCTTTTCACAAGGAGTTATTTTACAGGTGAGGAAATTGAGACACAAGAGGTTTAAAAAGATACCAATGTTACCAACTTGAAACAAGGCCTAAGTCATGTACTAAATTAGGAAATTATCTTCTGAGCCTTGGCTCTTAAACATTAACATATAATACTAAACATACAATAAAAAGTTGTAATACTGCCAAATAAATGGTAAATAGAATAAATGCTATTTAAATTAGAAGTAGGAGATGCGTAGAAAACAGTCTAGGTAGACTTCAAAGAATATAAGGTACTTGAAAGGTCAGCCTGTTGTATAACTGGTCAGTACTGAGGCTGCATTCCAAACTGAGGAAAAGCATGACAACAGCAGGGAACGACAAATACACAAGGAGATTTGGATAGAAAGAATAGATATTTTGCTGTTGAAATTGTCAATCTGGTTGGCATTAGTTGGACATAAATTGTTACAAGTAGTTTGAGGCCAATAGTAAGGAGCTTTGTATTTCACGATAAGAGATTGGATTTTATCCTGTCAGCACGGGGAAACAATGAAAGTTTTAGCAAAGGAAATGACAAGTTGACACAGTATTTTCAGAATCTGCCAACTCTGCAGGGAGTGACGGGAAAGAAGGGGAGCTGTTAAGACCAAGTGGGAGGCTTTCCCAATTAGATGGGGATTGTATTGATCATGGATGTAGCACCAGTATGGTACAAGGGAAGTGAGCCATGACATGCAAGACATAGGGAAGGAAGAGTCCACGTGACTGGCAACTTCATGGATGGGTTAGCAGTGAGGAGGAAATAGAAAAAAGTGAGAGAAAGGACTGGAAAAAAGCTAGAGAACCAGAAAACTTAACAGACCATGACAGAAAGAGTAGAGGAAAAAAAAAAAAAAAAAAAAAAAAAAAGGGGAGACCATTTGAAGTAAAAGATTGTTGGATAAATAAATTTTAAATGATAACACTAGAATTATTCTTTATATTACATAATGTAAAGCAATTTCTCACCCATTGTCTTTGGAGAAAACTGTGAAGTCTCTATTAATCTCAAACTTATTAGAGACTAATACTTAAAACTTACTGAAATAGTGGTTATTTCCTAACACAGGTGTTTGTTTAGTAGAACTACTTCCTTGCAGAGTGAGAGAAACATTTATTGTTTTTGGATTATGGGGATTTGTTTTTTCTTTCTTAATTCAAAATATATTTTTTGATGGTACTTTCTCGGAAAACTGTTACTCATGGAAGAAGTGAGAGATATGTGCGTGTGTTTGCACACATACATGGGTGCTGGTGCATGGACATGTGAATGTGTGGGTGTGTGTATCACAGCTAAGAGTTATCTAGAGGAGACAAGAAGCAGAAATGTAATGACTGCAGGTGGAGAAACATCTTCAACCCAGGAAGGTGGTGTAACCTCATGTGAGAGAACCATATCCACTCCTAGATTTAAGTCATGTCTCCTTATTTCACATGGAGGAGGGCTAAAGTTCTTTGCTTAAGAGGCCCACACACTTGGAATTTTACCAATAAATATTTTACCCTACTGTCTTAATCAGTTTGGGCTGCTAAAACACAATACTGTAGACTGGGTAGCTTAAACAGAAAACATTTATTTCTCACAGTTCTGGAGGATAAAAGTCTGAGATCAGAATGCCGGTGTGATTGAGTTCCTTGTGAGGACCCTCCTCCTGGTTCACAGACTACTACCTTCTCACTGTGTTCTCACGTGGAATATGGGAGAGAAAGCTCCGGTCCCTTCATCTCCTTCTAAGAGTGCTAATTCCATAATTGGGCTCCATTCTCATGACCTAATCTAAGCCTAATTACTTCCCAAAGACCGCACTCCAAATATCATCGCACTGCAAGTAAGAGTTTCAACATATGAATTTTGGGAGTACCTAAACATTCAGTCCATAGCACCTACCATTTTTAATGGCAGCACAATAGTCAGGATAAGAAACCTTTCTTAATTAGGACACCCCCTATTTAAGCATTTTTATCTTTGGTGAAGTTATATTGACATTTCCACTCAACTGTTCTGGAAATTCAATCAATGGTATTTTGCAGTTATAGACAGATCTATGTTCCAACGAAGGTTCTATCACTAGGTAGATAAGAGCCACTGAGTAAGTAATTCAACTTTTTGATGCTTTAGTTTCCTCCTCTACAAAATGAGACTATTTAGCTGGTTGAGTTCTAAGAAATCCTTCATTTTAAAAGTTCTGAATATATGAATAAAAAATATGGAGTATAACATCAAATGGCTGGTAAACTAGTTTGCTTTATCAGTGCAGTTACATCACTGTAACACTCTCCAGAATAGTTTTAGCAATAAGTATTCAAAAAGCAACATCATTTCTAAGACAACAATATTTTAAAAGGAATTTCAAATAAAAGATCTTAAAGTGGAGAAGTAAGGATGGGGTTTTTCACATGTACTAATTACTCTTCAAAATATTGGAAACTCTCCTCTTGCCAGAGCCAGGAGTCCTGCAGGCTACAACATTAGCCCAGTCTATGCTGTGAAATAATCCCAGCAAGCACAGAGCTGATAGGAGGTTTGTATGCCTCTTTATGATGTGGCTCTGGAAATCTTATCAGATTCTAAGACTGAGAAATAATTGCCTTTTAATGCCAGTGTAGTCTTTGGCAGGAACGTCAAGTAGAGAAAATGGCACGAGGCAACTTGACAAGGATGAATATCTTCTTAGAAAGGGACATATGATCACTTCAGCATTCCTTCCCTCCAAATGACTTCCAGACAAAGCAAAAAAATCCCTCTAAATATTACCAAATCCTGTAAGTCAACAATTCAGACTCATACCAGAAATACATGAAATCTAAGTTAATGCAATTTTTTCTACTCTATGTATTCTCAAACTGTGCAAAGAAACAAAAATTTTCCTAATCGAAAGGAAGTTCCTCAGCCTACAGCCTATAAACTTAACAAGCAAATCCAGACACTTTGTGCTCATAAGCCATGTTTCCCCTCCTAAGATACCCAAGTCATGCTTTCCAAAGCACACTTTATAAAGGTTTTGCAATAAAAACTGACAAAGATATTAAGATGCCTTAGTGGCTTTGCTAAAGGCTTTTACATGAATAAGTAGACTACACAGAAATCAAGTGGAATCTGAGATTGTTAGCATTAATATAAACTGTCCACTTTGTCAGTAAATGTCTAATTTGCTTTGTAGCTTGGTACAGTATCAAGGTTCATAAAACTCAATTTTAAAAATTACAGACTTCACGGTACATATGCAGACTAGAAACATAAACACTGATTTTGACATTTTAAATTAGCAAATCCTTGACGCTATACAAGGTATATAGGGAAAAGAATGTTTGCGGGATGGTGGGGACTAGGGAGAGACTATGGAGGCATTCACCTTGGGTGTGAAATTTAAGGAGGTGTAAAAATCCTTAATAAGATTTTTAAAAATCAAAATTAATGGCATAATAAAATGTAGAAAAATTAAATAAATACAGGATCAGTATTACTGAATTTTCCTTTAGCCTCAGGCTCCAGTATGGCTTGGCTTGGCACTGTTAAGTATCCAGATTTTTTTTTTTTGACACATAATAAACACATTGCAGCACAAAAGTAGTTTTTTTTTGGAACCTTTTCACACAAACAAATACACATCCAAGTGTCCTTGATGTAACAGGCAGGTAGGGGTAATGATTTCAGAAGGAATACATCAACCGTTATGCTTAATGCTGTAGCAGTATAGGTTCATTTGCACTCAAATAAATTTCCTTTAATCTTGAAATAGATATTATGAGGAATTATAAAACTCAGAAGAAGAAGAGTTTTATATAGAAAATCTCCTCTCAAGAGAAACACTCTATATTAAGATTTTATTACACATACAATTTATTTCAATAAAAATTGGTGAGTATGTAACTGTAGGTGAAGTATTGTGATGGACACTTCATCCAAAGGTGAAATATAGTTACCCTGACTTCAAGAAACTCACTTTCTGGGCCGGCCCGGTGGCGCACTGCTACAGGCGGCGCTCCCGCCGAGGGTTTGGATCCCACATACAGACTGGTTCCCGCTCACTGGCTGAGCAAGGTGTGGGTGCAACACTGAGGGTTGCGATCCCATTGCCGGTCCCAGTCCGGTACGGGCGCGACACTGAGGGTTGCGATCCGTTGCCGGACACGAAAAAAGACAAAAAGAAAAAAAAAAAAAAAGAAACTCACTTTCTAATGAGTGGCTGCATTTTTAAAAATGATTCCAATATAGTATAGTGAGGACATCAGTAAAATTATGTTCAAGCAGGAGATTAAGTGTAGAAGAAAGTGATTGCTTATATTTAATGTGGGATCAGAAAAGTAAAAGTTTAATAAGGATGAAAATTAAGTATTCTTTGGGTGGACAAGGGTGAAGCCAGCATTTCAGGCAGAGTGACATATACAACAGAGGCAAGAACCATAGTAATTTATTGAGAGGACTCAGAGTAATTTCTTAAGGCCATAGCATAATATATCTTGAGTGGATGAGACTGGTTAACCAATAGGCGGTGGTAAGAATTATATTCTATAAAGAGTCACTGAGAGATATATATTATGGGGGCTGTAAACACAATTATTTTTAAATAATAAACTCTAGAGGAGGATTGGGAATAGATAAGACCAGAGTAGAGGCATCAGTAATTACTGTAGTCATCGTGTATATCTGCCTAGGTTCTGTCTGTACAGCTCTACGGGCACTGCTCTCATGGACTCAAATGTTCACTGCTGCAGCCCGGCAAGCAGTACTTACGGGCAGAGACAGTAAGGCTGTAAACCAGTAATAAGGCTACACTGAAAGGAAATAGAATTGAAATAAAGTAGAGAGTGATTGGTTACGGGGGGTCAGGTAGTAGAAAGAAACTAAATGATTTTTGATATTTTATCTTTGATTACTAGGAAGATCCCAAACAAGACGGGAAATAAAGTAGGAAAAATGGTTTTGGTGGGAGGCTGCAGAAGACATATATATTCTGTTTTACTTTCTTTTTTCCCCAATACTCAAAAATTAATATTTAAATGACTATGTAAAAATGCACACATACACACATTGTGTACAAACTGATTTTGAATCTAAATACTGCTCCATTTGTAAAATCATCATGGCATATGGCATGCAACTGTCAGCTCTAAAATGTTTACACCATTGGCCCTTGTCTCTTTCAAAAATTTTGGAATGTTTAACTGTTTAGAACAAAGGAAAATGGCGTCTAGCAGTTCACTCAACAAATTTCTGGTTTGGGATATTGCTTAAACCAAAGTTAATGCATTTCACTATAAAGGTCCATTCTGTAACTAACTTGTGATCTTTTACTGTTGGTGATAATTTAGCTGCTGAAATGGTTTTTTGTTTTTAATATTTTATTCTGTTAATCTATTCCAGGTATCCTTTTATTAAAAGAATAAATAAAAGGATAGTTGGGTATATGGCAATACTATAGCTATAATAAATGCAAATACAATAGCTAAGAGCTTTGTAAAGAGTTTATATTACTAAGTCAGCGAAGTGTCTGGCCATATTTTCATAAAAGCATTGTTAAAAATATTCAGAATAAAACTGAGCTTCTTATGTATGAAATAGTTAAGTTATTTTGCAGAGGGAAATAAAAAGAGAAAAGCAGGCAGAGAGAGAAGTAGATTTAACACACAATAAGAACATGAAGTTGTCTGGATGACAAAAACATTGATAAAAAAGTCTGGTTCTTCTCTCATTTACGAGACCCTGTTAAAAAAATGTGGGTTTTTTTGCAAAGTTGGTAGGCCGGTGGGATTGAGTGCTACACTTGGAACAGTTTTCTTACAACAGTGCCAGATGAGAAAATGGCCCCAGGTTTCAGGAACCCATCCAGTTTGGTGGTAACATTTTCCAAAGTTAACATGAAATACTTTCTTTAGTCTTGTTTTTACTGGATCAGACCTGAATGAATTTACTTTGTTGTTTCATTCAGTTGGTTTGAGTCTTGTTGATATGGCACATAAACAAAATCTCTTTCCCTTGTATAGGAAAACAGATTAAAAGCATAGTCTTTAATTTGAAAAACGCCTTCCTGCTATTACTGCTTCTTTCCTTCACCTCCATAGCAGATTTCATTGTAAAAGTATATATTTATATATATGCTTTTTCCTAGGGTTGGAATTTATCCCAAGATTATCATTATTTATATGGAAATAACAAGCATAAATGTCACCTGGGCTCTATTACAATATATTTTTAGTTTATGGTGTCAGAGAAAACTCATTTAGATCCATATGAGTTTTTGCATTTAAATTGCAGTTGACACCGAACAACATAAATATTAGGTACTGAGTTTTTCACTATAACTATAACTCACCTTTTCTTTTTTATCTTTCAAAATCTCCTTATAGTTAATCTCCTTTAATATTCTTTGTATACAGAAATTTTTCATAACTGTTTAACCAGCACAGTGTTGAGAATTTAAAATACTGACAAAAGTACTTTTTAAAAAGGCTTAGATGGGTGAAAGGCGTTATATCACATATCTTCAGCTTACTGCCTTCGGTCTTCCTTCTCCTTAAAAGCTCTAGCTTTAAAAAAAAGCTTACTTGGGCCGGCCCGGTGGTGCACTGCTACAGTGCGCCACTTGGGAGTGCGGCGGCGCTCCCGCCGAGGGTTCGGATCCCACATGCAGACCGGTTCCCGCTCACTGGCTGAGCGAGGAGCGGGTGCAACACTGAGGGTTGCGATCCTGTTGCCGGTCCCGGTCCGGTGCGGGCGCGACACTGAGGGTTGCGATCCGTTGCCGGACACTAAAAAAAGACAAAAAGACAAAAAGAAAAAAAAAAAAAAAAGCTTACCTGTTGAACCAGTTGAACCAGTTGAACTGATTGAACTAAGCACTGTCTGTTCTGTCCTCCTCAGTACCATGGACCAGTGGGAAATGACTGACCGCACATTCTGTTCACATGTGTAAGACTTGACAAATCAAATGAAAGACTCATCTCATTCCTCCCTTGAATATTTTACCCCAATTTGCTAACTCCAATGAGATATTTCAATAATTTAAAACATGATATAATGAAGAATATTCAATCAATAATTAATTTTTTCATTGATAAATTTTAAGTTTCTTTTTCTATTGCCAGGCTCAGAAATTAGATATAATTGTTAAACTTGAAGTTTTACAAATATCATATCTGCTGTACTACTCTTTGGCCTAAAGACATATTGCAACCGCAAGAGCATGTGGTTGACAATGCTGTGTAGCAGCTGGTACAGAAGAAATCTGGCAGAGCTCAACTTGGAATGAGAATAAAACAAGACACTGCTAGTTGCCATTGTAACATTTCTTGTCTTGAATACGAATTGTTATTAGAGCTGTTTTATGAGCAACTATATCTATTATAATATTATGAATGTTTATACTTTTTAAATAAAAATACCCCTGGTATAGTTATTTAATTGACAGATAAAATTGTATGTATGGCATACAACGTAATGCTTTGATATATGTGCATAATGTGGAATAACTAAATCAAGCTCATTAACATGTATTACTTCACAAACTTATTTTTGTGTGGTGTGAACATTTAGAATCTTCTCACTTAAATTTTCAAGTATAAAATATATTACTATTAACTATAGTCACCATTTTATACCATAGATCTATTGAACTTTTCCTCCTGTTTAACTGAAATTTTATATCCCTTGGCCAACATCTCCCCAATCTCGTGCTCCCACCCCAGCCCCTGGTAACCACCATTTTACTCTCTGCTTCTGTGAGTTCAACGTTTTTAGATTCCACATATAAGTAAAATCATGTGGTATTTCTATGCCTGACTGATTTCACTTAACATAATGTCCTTCAAGTTCATCCATGTTGTCACAAATGACAAGATTTCCTTCGTTTTTAAGGATAAGTAGCACTACACTGTGTATATATACCACATCTTCTTTAACCAGTTCATCCATTGATGGTCACTTAGGTTGATTCCATATCTTGGCTATTATGTATAATGCTACAGTGAACAGGGGAGTGCGGATATCTCTTCAACACACTAATTTCATTTCCCTTAGATATATACTTGAGGTGGAATTGCTGGATCATAAGGTAGTTCTATTTTTAAATTTTTTTAGAAACTTCCATACTGTTTTCAATTATGGCTGTACTGATTTACACTCCCACTAACAGTGTACAAGTTTCCTTTTCTCCACATCCTCACCAACAATTTTCATCTTTTTTTTTTTTGATAATAGCCCTTCTAACAGATGTGAAGTAATACCTCATTTTAGTTTGTTTGCATTTCCCTGATGATTACCAATGCTGAGCATTTTTTCACATGCTTATTGTTTATTTGTATGTCTTCTTTTGAGGAAAGCCTATTCGGGTCCTTTGCCTATTTTTAAATCAGGTTATTTGTATTCTTCCTATTGGGTTGTAAGGGTCCCTTATGTATTTTGGATATTAACCCCTACTCAGATGTATGGTCTGCAAATATTTTGTACCATCTTGTAGGTTGTCTCTTCACTCCGTTGATTGTTCCTTTTGTTGTGCAGAAGCCTTTCAGTTTGATGCAATACTATTTGTCTATTTTTGTTTTTGTTACCTGTGCTTTTAGGGTTATATTCAAAATATCTTTGCCAGATCACTGTAAAAACGTGTTTTCCCTGTGTGTTCCTTCTAGCAGTTTTACAGTTTCAGGTCTTACATTTAACTCCTAATCCATTTGAGTTGACTTTTGTATATGAGGTGAGACAATGGTCCAATTTTATTTTTCTGCATGTGGACATGTAATTTTACCAGCACCATTTTTAAAGAGACTGTTCTTTCCACAGTGTGTGCTCTTGGCACTTTTATTGAAGATCAGTTGACAGTAAATGCATGGATTTGTGATTCGCCTGTATGTCACTTATGCCAGTATCATCCTATTTTGATTATGATAACTTTGTAGTAGATTTTGAAATCAGGTAGTTTGATGGCTTCAGTTCCTCAAGATTTCTTTGGATACTCAGGATCTTTTGTGCCACCGTACAAATTTTAGGATTTTTTTTTCTATTTCTGTGAAAAATATCATTGAAATTTTGATAGGATTGCATTGCATCTACAGATTGCTTTGGGTAGAATGGATATTTTAACAGTATTAACTCATCCAATCAGTGAACATGGGATATGTTTCCATTTATTTGTGTTTTCTTCAATTTCTTTCATGAATGTTTTATAGTTTCCAGTGTACAGTTCTTTCACCTCTTCAGTTAAATTTACTCCTAAGTATTTGTTTGTGCTATTGTAAATGGCATTATCTGCCTTTTGGGGATGATAAATTGTTATTAGTGTTTAGAAATGCTATTGACTGCTGTATATTGGTTTTGTATCCTGTAGCTTTACTAAACCTCTATTATATTTAGATAAATGGTCCTTCCATTGATCCAACCTTCCATGTAACCATATATACCTTCTAGAAAGCACTATCAAACTGGACGCTATGTTGAAATTTCTGAAAAAAGTAAAATAAATGAAAATAACAATTTATTTAATATTAGCTACCCAATGCTCAATGCTGACAGATTTTAACCTTCAAATAAATTATTTAAATTAACTTATTTAAATTAACTTATTTAAATTAACATAATTTTAGTTATACAGACATACACTCAAACATTTACCCATTGAGTGGTTGAAAATTCAAGTACCTTGGAGTAATACTTTCAAGAAGATTCTAACTAACATCAGTATGGTATTCTCATTTATTTCACAGAATATATGTATTGTATTATGAAAAACAAAGAAATGAGATATATCATATTGTTTTATATTTAAGTTACTTTATCATGTGTTAAATAGTCTCTAATTGTAAAATTTTGTGTTAATCTCCTTTCAAGTCTATTAAAATTTTTGAATAGGTTAATCTGCTTTGGCAAGACTTGTTATATCAGAAGTTATTGAGGCTATCCACCCTTTGTCCAGCTTTTGTGAATTGGCTATACCCAGAACAATCTCTTCTTCACTTTTATTGCAAATTGCATTTCCCTGTATCTTTATTATCTGTGTATTTACCTCTATCACTCATTAAATGCAAAGTTATTCTTTAGGAAAAAACATATATATATATATATATATATATATATATATATATATTTAATTCCCAGTACCTAGTATGGTATGCATTAAATAAATGTTGTTGAATGACCATTTATTAAAATATTGCACACCTTCAAATAGCTCATCCTTTTCCTGTCACAACCTTCTCTAATGGCCCTGTAGCATCGACAAGAATTGCTGCACATGTGTAATCTCAAATTCATACACATTTTGAACTTCATCTTTTATTTTCCACCATCAGTCATTTCTAAATGCTAGTTGTCTGGCTTTATCAGGACTCCTTTCACTCCTAGCAGTCCTAATTTCATATATGACTCCTCCTGTTTTTATACTTTTTTCCTACCCAACTTGACAGCCTGTGATTAGCATTTTAATTTTTATTTTTCCAATATCCGCTACTGCTACTTATTCCTTTCTAAATTTCTCACACATTGACCACAATTACTATTTCAACCATTTCCCATCTTTCCTAAACTTTACACTAACCCATCATCTGGCCTCTGCTCTTAGTTCACAGACAAAATTAAAGCTAACACATGTCGGGTCCTATAACTTCCTGCCTTTAAGCTTCAACTCTTATCTATGTCCTCTATCTTCTGTTGTAAAGGAATACTACTCATTTAGCTAATCATAAAATACAAATTAATGTAGGCATATATTTTTGCTAGTTGCTTTTTTAGAAATCTCATCAATTTTCTCCTTTTGTCCTGCATCAACCTCTTAATTAACAACAATTAGCAATTTTTGTGACCCTGAAATATTTATATTATATGGAAGATAACAGATATCCAATGTACGATTTCCATACAACAAAATGTTATTCATTAAGACAGTAATGTTTAGAGAGTACATACTAGTTGTCAAACATTGTTTACTTACAGGAAATACAACAGTTAAAGCAGACACAAACACTTTTCTTTCTAGAGGTCCAGTCTAGTGGGAGGAAACTGAAAAAAAAAATGAGTAGAATGTATACCATGTCAAAATACTAAGTACTTAGTAGGAAAACATCAAGGTAGAAAGGTGATAGGCAGTCCAGAAGTGAGGTAGTACAGTTTTGAATAGAGTCATGTCTGAAGGTCTTGCTAAAAATGGTGACGTTTGGGTCAAGTTCTGAAAGTGGTCAGGAAGAAAGGCAATGCAGATGTTCAGAAGTGCTTCCCAGAGAGACAGAACAGCAAATGAAAAGCCCTGAAGTAGGAGAGAGCTTGGCCTGTTTAGGAAATAGCAAAGGAGTTAAGGCTTAGGAATGACACTCCATTGAGGGGAAGAGTGACATGATCTGACTTGGGTTTTTAAAGTACAGCATTGTCTACTGTGTCAAGAAAGCACTGAAGGGAGCAAGGAACAGGTCTTGCAGTTACTGTAGTCATTCCTGTGTGAACAGTGACTTGGACCACAAGAGGAGTGGTGGCAGCAGAAAGATGTTGCTGAGATCTGGATATACCATAAAGACATAACCACCATTGATGTGTGTGGTATAAGGGAAGAAAGATTCAAGGATGAGTCTAAGATTTTTGACATATAGATTTGCCACTTACGTTGTGCGGGAAACTCTGTGAGGAGTAGGTTCTGAGATGAGTTTTGATTTTGGCTTGTTAGTTATTAGATGCCTTTGCAACATCTAAGTGAAAGTATCAAACAGAAAGCAGAAGATATGACTGGAGTTCAGGAGACTATTTAGAAGTCCAAATGCAAGGTGAAAAAGGAGCATAAAACCTGTGAATTAAATTTGCCTGAGTAATTAGTGTCATCTTCCCAAAGGAAATTATTTTGAAGCTAAAACATAAATAAAAAGTAAGGATTAATTAAATTAAGAGCTAATTGGGGATAGTTGGGATTATTCTAGGGAGAAAGAATTCGTGGGAACATATGATATCCTGACATAAAATAAAGAGACTGATACAACTGAGAAATTAAAACATGGCTGGAGAATCAAGAACCGTCTTTGAAGACTTATGACGTAAACTAGAAAATTTATTTTTTTATAGACAATACAAACTTTGCTCTTCATCTTAAAGCTAATAAGAAGTCTTAAAGAGTTTCACATATGTTCACATACACTTCAGATTTGCATGTTATGAAGCTAAGCCTGCTTGCATTTTTGGAAATGGATTGGAGAGAACAAGACAAGAAACAAAGTGGCTAGTTAGAAGGGTCTCGCAGAACACTAAGAGGAGATAATGGCTAATAAAATAGGGGGAGTACTGATACAGAGAAATTGATGAATCTAAGAGATTTTTAGAGCTTCATTTTTGTTGTGGTTGTAGGACTAGTAGATAATTGAATTCATTTAGATAGGGAAAAATGAAGGTTGATGCCAAAATATTTGACCTGGGAACTGGTTAAATGATCATTCTATTTATTCAGTTGGCACACACTTTTGTTAGTTGAAGAGATGAGTGCTGGACAGGATGCCTTTTAACAGTGTTGAATAGTAACTATACGCCTACTCCAGAGATCAGAAGAGTTATCTAGGCAGTTGTTTAAGGAAAATTTATAAACAGGTCCATAAATGGCATTTCAAAGTATGAGAGAAAATTTTAAGTGAGAAAAGAAGAGGGCCTAAAATAGAAGCCTGAGAAAATCCAATTTAAATGGCATGTAGAGGAAATAGAGTATGCAAAGGAGACTAAGAAGGAACATCTCAATAGATGGGAAGAAAAGCAGGGAACCATGTGATAGACAAGCAGGAGAAGAGAACAGCTCAAGAGAAAAGCATGGCTCATCAATGCCCAATGCTGTGGAGAGGCTGGATGACATAAACACTGAAAAGGCCCTTTCCACTTAGGTACAAGGAGGCAACAAATTACTTTAGCAAGCACAGTTCTCAGTTGAGTGGTGGACATGGAAAGTGGTTAGTCTTAGGTTGAAAAATGGCAACTAGGTGAGGACATGGAAAGAATGATTAAAATCAGATCTGTCAAGAAGTTGTTCATGTTGTAGACAAGAGCTATGGGGTGGTAGTTAAAAGCCGGGTGATAAATTTTAGTAACTTTGAGTATGGAAGAGAATTAACCATAATTAAACGCTGATAACAAGATAGTAGAGGGAGAGAAGTGAAGATTCAGGAGAGAAAGACCATCTTTGGTGGCTAAAGGTTTCTGAGAAGAAAGGAAGACATAAATGGACTCCAGGGCCCTTGGTTGGAAAATGAAACATAAAATGAATGAAAAAGGCCACTTCCAAACCACATTGCACGCCCAGCAATTCTATAATGTTTACTTCATTAGCTCTTTCTGTATTAGTCAAGTAGTCAACTCTACGGTTTTTTGTTATAGCAGCCTGAGTTGACTAATATAGAAAGAATGACAAAAGATCCTGAGCAAAAAACAAACAAACAAACAAAACAAACAAACAAACAAACAAAAAACAAAGCTGGAGGCTTTGAACTCTGCCTGACTTCAAATTACACTACAAAGCGGTTGCAAACAAAACAGCACAGTACTGGTATAAAAATAGACATTCAAACCAGTGGAATAGAATAGAGAACCCAGAAATCATTCCTCAGGCTTATAGCCATCTGATATTAGACAAGCACAACAAAAATCTACATTAGGGAAAAGACTGCCTCTTCAACAAGTGGTTCTGGGAAAACTGGATATCCATATGCAGAAGAATAAATCTAGATATGCATCTTACCATACACTAAAATCAACTCACAATGGATTAAAGACATAGGTATAAGACCTGAAACTACAGAATTACTAAAGGAAAATATAGGTGAAACACTGCAGCAATTCAGTCAGGGCAAAGGTTTTGAGCCTGAAAGCACAAGCAGCAAAAGAAAAATAAACAAATGGGACTATATCAAAATAAAAAGTTTCTTCACAGCAAAGGAAACAATCAACAGAGTGAAAAGACAACCTACAGAGTGGGAGAAAATTTTTGCTAACTATGCATCTGACAAGTGATTAATATCCAGAATAGACATAGAACTCAAGCAATTATACAGTAAAAAAATAAATGACCCAATTAAAAAATGGGCAAAGGAACCAAATAGACATTTTTCAAAGGAAGACATACAAATGGCCAACAGATATATGAAAAATGCTCCACATGACTAGTCACCAGGGAAATGTAAATTAATACCACATTGAGATACTACCTCACTCCAGTCGGACTGGCTATAATCAAAAAGACAGTGAATAACAAATTCTGGCGAGGGTGTGGAGAGAAGGGAACACTACTGCACTGTTGGTGGGACTGTAAATCAGTACAACCACTATGGAAAACAATATGGAAGTTTCTCAAACAACTACAGATAGATCTTCTATATGATACAGCAATCCCTTTTCTGGCTATATTCAGAGGAATGGAAATCATCATGTTGAAGAGTTACCTGCACTCCCATGTTCATTGCAACTCTGTTTACAATAGCCAAGATATGGAACCAACCTAAATGTCTGTCAATGGATGATTGGATAAGGAAACTGTGGTTTATATACATTATGGAATACTACTCTGCCATAAAAAAGAATGAAATTCTCCCGTTTGCAACAACATGAATGAACCTGGAGAAACTTATGTTGAGTGAAACAAGCAAATAACAGAGGGATAAATACCACATGTGCTCACTCATATGTGGGAGCTAAGAGAGAAAGGAAGGAAGGAAAGGAAGACCACAACAGTGCCATTGTTTAACAGTGGGAGGGAACATTCCCAGGGCTACAAAGTGGAGTGGGAGGAAGAGGGGGGGAGGGAGGGAGGAGGATAATTGGGTGGGGACGAGGGGTACAAAAGTCATTTCTGGTAATGGGTATGCCCCCAGTATGAATCTGGCCCTCACATCATGGGCAGGAGGGGTGATGATAAACATTGTATCTCATGAATATTCTTAATAAATTTTTTTAAAGTGATAAAAAAGGATTATCTTACTAACACATCATAAATATGCTATGCACTTAAAAACATAATATAACTTGGTGATGAATCAGTCCACATGTTTAAATCCTTTACATTTTGGTCAGTAATAGAAAATATTTATAAAGGATCAAGAGTTCATGATTTGAAGTAGTTAGTTTTAGAATTATGCCTTTTAGATTAGGTTATAAGAGATTTAAATTTGATTTTTAAAAAAATATATAATTGAGGTGACACAATACACTGATTCCAACCAGCCTAATATAACCTGATATTTGATGCTGTTCCCTGGAGTCTATCAAGATTAACATGCCCTAATTTGACTATGTACTTTTGTAGTTCTCATATGAATTAAATTCTATATTAATTTGTTTCTAGGTAGAATTATAAAAATAACAGCATGAATGGTCAGCACAATTTATGAACCAGAATATTTTCTAAAACTACCAGATTGTTTCATTTTAATGACAGTAAACTAACTTTAAATATCAAAGTAATTGTAGTAAAATTTTATAAGAATAATATTTTGATCACTTGCCATGGTCCAGGAATTATTTTAAGGGTTTTACTCATATAAATTATTTATTTTTCAAAACCTTATTCCAATATTATAGACCATTACCTCTATTTACCATATGAGAAATCTAAGACTTACAGAGATCAGGTAATTTGTTAGATATTATTTAAAGACTTAAATCTTAATTGAATTATTAAAAATGTCAAAAGGCTTCTTTCTCAAAAATATCTTAAATCATCTGATGATAACATAGGGAAAAATAAATATAACAATTTTCTGTGACTTTTGTAAACAGTTATGTTTGTTAGATCTTGAATTATTCATTTCCAAATGCCTTAATAAAAATAAAATTTATTATTCACAAAAAACGTAGATTTTCTTCATAACGAGTGTATACCCACGTGTCTTTTGAAAATAAGATGTATCATAATATAACAATAATGTTGAAATACAGCAAATGAAGATCTATTGAAAACAAAATACTTATTGCAGTATTCAAAATTTAAGATTGGGAAACAAGTTTTAAAATCTACTTAGAATATTTTATCTCACAATTACCCAAATGAGCTTTTTCTTTTCAAAAATTATTTTTTAGAACAAAGAAAGTGTTAAGTTTCAATACTTCATTAAAGCACTAAATTTAATCTTAAAACTTCATTCACCAAAGGTAGTCATTAAAATGATTAAATGTCATACTAGTAAATTTCCAATAACACATATTTTTCTGTTTTTGCTTTTGCACAAAATAAAATTGAAAATATTGAAGTTCAGGTCAGCCCTGTTGGTAAAAATCCTGAATGAAAGCAATACTTTCAGTTAAACAAATGTACTTCATTTATTTAAAAAAAATGTAAAATAAGCATTATAAGTTTTTATACATTGCTGCTTGCATTCAATGATTCAACAAATATTTATTGAACCACTGCATTGTGCCCAAAACTGTGCAAAAAGCTGGGGACACAATGGAAGAGAAAAATATTATGTGTCTTTCCCACCAGACTTTAAATTCTTACACCAGTGGAAAAGATAGATGGCCATTTAAAACACAATGTGAAAAAAGCCATGTGAATATGGTGCCTGATGCTTGAGAATTAAATTGAAATATAACAGAGGGACAGAAGGATAGGAACGTCACCCTGAAAGAAATGCTGACTAAGCTAAGACTGGAAATCTCTGTGATATTTGCAGTGAAAAGTGAATTGTAGGAGGAAAGAACAGTTTACTAGACCTATATGAAGAGAGTACAGAATGCTCATGAAAATGATAGTAATTCAAAACAGAATTTTGAATGGACTGGATGGGTTTTTGGAAATCCTAACTCTTTTCTCTAGGGATTCTACTGAGAAAGAAATTAGACAAAGTATGGTATTAATGATATCCCACTTTACTAATAACTGGGCATGTCACCAATAGCACTGAGAAACAGAGCTAGAACAAATTAACATAAACATGACATAACATGGAAGGACAAAGAATAGTTTTTATGCCCTCCCAATTAACCAAAAAATGACTAAACTCACCAATTAAATTTTATCCGAGTTGCCCTACAGATCCGACGTGTGCTTTCTTAAATTAAAAATTCAAACAAGCGTATTTCAAGATGAGAAAGTACAGATAATAGAAAATAAATAAACAGACCATATTTCTTTCCATTTTATAGCCACTTGATTAAAATTAGATTAATTCACCTTTTTCTAAATTTACCACTTATTTCTTGCCTTTGAGTTTCTAATAAAACAGGAAACAAAATGGATGATATAATATTGGCAATATTATGAGCAGATTATTCAACTGAGGTTGTATGCTTGTTCACTGTCACATGTGATTGCTGGAGGTGAATGGGTTTCCAGCCCTCTTTGGAAATCACTGGCACTAGTGGTTCCACCCTGAATAAAACTTGTGCACTAGTGAGGTGAGCACATGCAAACTAAACACAGGAGAATTGTTTGCTGTGATTTGGGCTATTATGGCTCAAGAGTCTGCTTGGAATCAACTCCGTCTTTTGTCCTTTATAGAATAGAGCCATTACCCTAGATGTTATAGCTTGATTTATTGGTGTATTCTGTTGAGCTCAATGAAGGAGAAATATGGGGGTTTTGAACAGGTAGAGAAAGTCAACATAAAAAGAACGTCTGGGGAAAATACCCAAACCAATGGCTTTGAGGAGGAAAAAAGTAAGGTTAAATACCTGTGAGAAAAGAACAAACATTCCCATTTCTAGTAAATTGCAAAATTTTTAAGTCCAATTAATAATAAGTCCAATATATCTTATGTTTCTAATATCATATAATACAAAATAATTTGTACTTTTAAAGGACTAAAGCATTATAACTCAATATAATCTCCATTATTCTTTAGAGCATATGCTAAACATTCCTTAACAGTTTTATTAGGATGTAATTGATATACAAAGAGCTGCACATTTACTGTGTATAATTTGATGAGTTTGGACATATGCAAACACCAAACACTCGTCATACTATCAGCACAATCAAGGTAATAGACATATACAACACATCCCAAAGTTTTCTTGTATCCTTTCTTTTTATGGCAGTAAGAACATTTAACAAAAGGACTACCCTCTTAACAAATTTTAAAGTGAACAATGCTGTATTATTAATCATAGGTGTTTTGTTGTACAGCAGATATCTGGAATTCATTCAGCAAGCGTAACCGAAACTGTATAGCCATTGAACAATTTCCTCCTTCCTTCAATCCCTGGCAACCGCTATTGCATTCTCTGTTTCTATGAGTTTGACTATTATAAATACCTTATGTAAGTGGAATCACTCAGTGTTTATCCTTCTGTGACTGGCTTGTTTCACTTATTCTCCAGGTTCATCCATGTTGTCACAAATGGTGGGACTTTCTTCTTTTTTAAGGCTGAATAGTATTCCATTGTGTATGTATACATCACACTTTCTTTATCTGTTCATCTGTTGATGTATGCTTCAGTTGTGTCTGTATCTCAGCTCTTGTGAATAATGCTGCAATGAACATAGGTGCAGCTATCTCTTTGAGATTTTGATTTTAATTCTTTTGGATATATACCGGAAATGAGATTGTTGGATAATATGGTACTTCTATTTTTAATTTTTTGAAGACCCTCCAAACTGTTTTCCATAGCTGCTACACCATTTTACATTTCCACCAAGAGTGTAACAGAGTTCCAATTTTTTCACAATCCTCATCAACACTTTTTTTTTTATAATAGCCATAGTAACAAGTGTGAAGTGATATCTCACTGTAGTTTTGATTTGCATTTCCCTGATAATGATATGTATTTAAATATTCCTTTGTACAGGTTATATATGCTATGTAATATGTATAGTGAGTATGCATATATGTACACATATAGTATATACACACCTATATACACATATGTGCCATGTATAATGCACACAAATACACACACTGACTCAAAATGTTCTGAAAACGTAATTGGCTCTCTCTTTAGACCAACAAATCTGGACAACTTCTCAAACAACCTAGGAAACAGCCGACTCACTTTACAGAAGCTTCTTGCTCCTGCCCCTCCCCCACTTCTCACCTTACATCCTGAACCATCCTCCATGTTTCTCTTGAAAAAAGCTGAAAAGTGTAATGCTAGGATTGTGTTATAGAACAATGTTTTAAACTTCTTGGTGCTATATTAAAATTACCACATAAAGAACTTATTTGAAAGGGTAATGAAATGTTACAAGCGTTTACTAGGTCTGTAAGTGCACATTGTGTGAATGAGTATCACAGTAAATTGAATATATTTTTTCACAACTCATATTGAAATAATTACATATGTGTTAGTGTTTCCTGGAGGTGGACACAGATCTGCTTTTTCTTCTTGGTTTTCATTTTGCTGCCTTCTTATTAATAAGTGAGAAACTAAAAGTCAGATCAAAGTAGGTTTAGATTTAAGGCTTCCCATTGAGTGGATGGATAAAATTTATATTTTCAAAGAATCATACACATTGAATATCAAACATAATGTTGAAATGTCTAAGGTAAATGAATATGTAGCATTTTTTTCAGTCTCAGAAGGAGAGAGAGATTGATTTTCCGAAGACAATAGTTGGAATTGTTATTTTCATGTACAAATGTTTTACAATAATTGCAAGTAATGTGAAACTCCCTCATCAGCAGACCGATGTTTTGTGTTTCCTGAAACAATTGGAACCACAGTCATAAACAATATTTCACCTCTTGCCTGGCATGTCTCCATTTGGAGACACAGACAGGTATTCATAAGGCTCTGAGATCTGGAAAGCCGAGCAGCAAACCTGTTTGGCAGAATCTCAAATTCTCTTTGTATTGTTTTTTTGAGGAGCTGAACCTTGATTGTAAAGCTATATTTGTGGAAAAAAGAGTTTAATCTATACCACATAGAATCGTTTATCTTAATCTCAACCAAATATCATTTTATAGTAAAATTATTACCAAAACATTTCATTTCAAAAATACGAAACATTTCATTTTCTTAAGACTTTGCTTTTGTAAACAGTAAAATTATTTCTTTAATTCTTTTCCTTTTTTGCAAGGACTTCTGACACTTTTTTTTTTTTTTTTTTGAAACCAAGAAACCAAGCAAATATTTTCTGAAATAAAAAGTTCAGATGTTCATCTGTTTCCCCTGTTAGATTTTTGGGGGGGTATAATAAGCATTTTCTGTACTTCAAAAGTAAAGGTGCAAATTACCTCATCTTTATTTGTTTTTGTGTTTGTTTATTTTTTTTAAAAGAAGATGACCAGTAAGGGGATCTTAACCCTTGACTTGGTGGTGTCAGCACCACGCTCTTCGAAGTGAGCTAACCGGCCATCCCTTTATAGGGATCTGAACCCGTGGCCTTGATGTTATCAGCACCACACTCTCCCCAAGTGAGCCACAGGCCGGCCTGTCAACTTTATTTTGATTTAAAATCTAAATTCTATATCCATTTTTTCAGCTCAGGATTTTGATACTAAAAATATAAACTCTTGTTTTAAAACTGTATTGACACTTTCTTTGAGCAACTTTCTTAGAACTTGCTTTTGAAGCTCCCTCAAACTTTCTTGGCATTTGAGTTTTCCATTTCTCTCCAATTCTTTTATTTTATAAGTGTCAGCTGGCTTTTCTACCTGGTAAGGAACCAGTAAAATCCAGCAGGCTTTTTTAGCCAAGTTCATCTCAGCCATTCATTAGCACTTGGCAATATTTAGGCACAAGAATCAAATTGATTGGAAAATTTTTGTAATGTTACAGGTTTTAAACACTTGGTCATAAACAAATAGTTGCTAATATTCAAATCAGACAATGAGAAAAAGAAGAAAAAAATATGAAATTAATCCAATGAACACAAAGAATAATCCAATTTTTGCATTTCATGGTTATTCAGTTTAGGTTTACGTGCTAATTTTTGGGATCCTTGGCAATAATTTTTTTTTTTTTAGTGGACGTTTTCATCAGAAAAAAATCTTTGCAGATCATTTTTCCTCTTAGCAGTACCCTTAGATTACACTTTCTATAGCCAATCTTCAAATAATGGGGATTTAGTGAATTTCACTATTTCCTCATTTTGATGTGTATTTCTCCTCTCCATTTTCCTTCGGCCCATTTATTCCTCAAATCTTTGACTGATTTTCCTTAGTCCATTTGCTTGCTACTTTTCCTATGCCTGTAACAAGAGGTTGACCTTCAACTGGGTTACTAGATACACTTAGATACATCAAACTCTTAAAAAGAGTTTATTTGAGCAGTCAGTGATTCATAAATGAGGCAGTACAAAACTGCAAGCGGTTTGGGTGCACAGAAGGGGTGTGAGGGGAAAACTTTTGAAAGGTATTCAGGGAAGCAGGACAAAGAAATCATCTGATGGGTTAACATGGAGCAGTAGCCTTGAAATTCCTAGTTAAAGGTTAGTTGGTGATTCTGGTTGCTTAATAACTTAGTCTAAGTTTTGTTTCCTTGGACATGATGGCTTGTTCTGAGTTGGTTTTTGATTTGCTTACATAGAACCCAGGATGCTGGAGCCACCTCTACCTACAAGTTTAATGGCCTCCCAACTTTTATTTTAACACCTGTTTAGCTTGCATTTTTACACTTTTCTGAGACCACATTATCCACACACTTGGCTTTCTCTTTTACCTGTAGGTTCAAAATGTCCAAATTCCAACTTCCAGCATAAATTGGAGCTCTCCTACAAGCTCTCTGTATCAACTCTGAGCACCATAATCATTTCTTTCACTCCACCCACCATATTCTCTTGGAACAGACAAATTGCTGCTTTTTCTGGATTACTTTAAGAAATCAACTGGTGCTTGCCCACCTCTGGGAAGAAACTTATCTTCAAAGCACACAAGAGTAACATCACAGTTCCATAATAACTTTATACAAACCACAGCAGAAATGCAGGTTTATTGCTTGCTCGATAGAATTCAACTTGAGGAGAGGAGCCAGTTCATTTCTACATTTGAAACTTTTTTTTTTTTTTTGTCTTTTTCCATGTCCGGCAACGGATCGCAACCCTCAGTGTCTCCCCCGTACCGGACCAGGACCGGCAACAGGATTGCAACCCTCGGTGTTGCCCCCGTGCCTCGCTCAGCCAGTGAGCGGGAACCGGTCTGTATATGGGATCCGAACCCTCGGCGGGAGCGCCGCAGCGCTTCCCAAGCGGCGCACTAGCGCAGTGCGCCACCGGACCGGCCCTACATTTGAAACTTTTAACTCATGGCAGATATTAAGTGCAAAATAAATATTTGTGAAACAAATGGATACATTTATATGTTTACTTATCATCATTTGGATTGGTCAGACCCATACTAATTCCAAGCTCAGCTAATAAAATGTATCATTTATTTCTAAGTATATGGAAAACTAACCAAAATTTTGAAAAACTAGAAATGATTATCATCTTTTTTTGTTATTATAATTGTTGGTGTGCAGCAAGTTATTTATTAAATTATTGAGGAAATATTTAACAACTTTATTGAAGTATAATTGGCTATGTCTCAGCCTGTTTGGGCTGCTATAACAAAATACCATAGACTGGGTTGCTTATAAACAAGAGAAATTTATTTGTCCCAGTTCTGGAGGCTGAGAATCCCAAAATCAAGGCACCTGTAGATTCAGGTTGTGGTAAGGTTTTGTTTTTTCATAGAAAGTGTCTTCTGGCTGTGTCCTCACATGGTGGAAGGAGCAGAGATCTCTCTTAAAGGCACTAATCTTACTCGTGAGAGCAGAGCTAACCATCTGCCAAAGGCCTCACCTCTTATTACTAGTTCATTGGGGATTAAGTTTCAGTATATGAATTTGATGGGGAGGGGAATACAAACTTTCAGCCATGAATACAACAAACTGCACAGAATTAAAATGTTTATTTGATAAGCTTTGACATATTTATACATCTGTGGAGTTATCACATCAAAATTTTGAAAATATCCCTTACACTCAAAAGTTTCCTTACGCCCTTTTGTAATCTCTGCCTTCTGCAGCTCCCCACTGTAGTCTCCCAGGAAACCCCTATTATACTTCCTCTCACTATATATTAGTTTGCATTTTGTAGAATTTAGTATAAATGAAATCATGTAGCATGTGTACTGTTTTCGTCTGATTTCTTTCAGTCAGGACAACTAAGTTGAAATTCTATGTTATTGCGTAAAGCAATAGTACTTTTTTTATTGCTTCATAATACTCCATTGTAGGGGTGATCCATTCACTTGTTGATGGACATTTGGATTGTTTCCAGTTTGGAGCTATTGTAAATAGATCTGCTAAGACCAATCTTGTATAAGCCTTTATATTGGTGTATGTTTTCATGTCTCTAGGAAAATTCCTAGGATTGGAATGGCAGGATCATATGGTACGTGTATGTTGAATCTTTTAAGAAAGTGTCAAAATGTTTTCCAAAGTGTTTGTACCATTCTGAATTCCAGCTGCATGAGAGTTCCAGTTGCTTCACATCTTCAGCAATACTTGGTTTGGTCAATCTTTATAATTTTGACATTCTAATAGGTTATATTGGTAACATTGTGCTTTGAATTTGCATTTGTGTAATGACTAAAGATTTGAGCATTTTTTCTGTGCTTATTTGCTGTACATACTTGTACATCATCTTTGATGAAGTGTCTGAACACTATAAAGAAATTCAAACAGATGAATTACTGATACACATGGCAATGTGAATCTCAGAAGGTTGAATAATATCAGTCATACAAGACAAGGAGAGTGTCTGCATAATTCTATTTATCTCAAGTTTAAAAACAAGAAAGCTTGTCCAAAGGTGGTAAAAAATCAGGATAATAGTTATCTTTGGCTGTATTTACTGAAAAAGGAGCTACTCTTATGTTCTATTTCTTGATCTGGGTTAGAGTTACAAGGAATTTTTTTTCCACTATTGAAAGTTTATCAAACTTTTCACCCATGATTTGCTAACTTTTACATATGTAAGCTATATTTATTGGTTTAACAAATAAATAAAAGAATAACTTAGTTTATGTTAACAACAGAGCAACTAGCAACTGTGGTGCCAGGTACTACACTAAATGAAAAGTTAAGAAAACACAGAATGAGAAGCAGTAGAGTCAACAGTATCCTTATGCACAGAAAATATTTAGATCCAATGTTTATAACTCAGAAACTTAAAAATTGCTGTCATCAGTACCTTGCATTGAAAACACTGTTTTTGAAATCCATTGCACCATGTGATCAAGAGACCCAATGGTTAACTCTATTACGGTGTGCAGGTAGGAATAGAAATAAAGATAGGAAAATAAACTAGAAATATTAATAAATTTGTTTGTGGGAAATTATTTGGCTCTTTGAAGTATGAGGTTTTTTTTGTTTTTTTTGGATGTTGTAAGAAGTTTTACATCACACTGATAGCCAGGACACAAAGAACCTATTTACAAGCATCATTCTGCTTTTCTAGTTTTCTTTTATAAAGCTAACAAACAAGTTGTCAGTAAGTGAAGCATGAAATGACAAATAATTTCCACGTTTTTGGTTTGAAAAATGATTTCAGACTGGAAATCTTTACTGAAATAAACTGTCATACATAAAATTGTCAGATTAAAACTGAACATGTAAAATACACACCTTTCAAATTCATCTAATTTTCAACATTAAAAAGATTGAAAGAAAAAAGCAAACAGCCATGATTTATCACTAGAAACAGACAAGAACATTTTGGTAATATATCATATGATCTGGGGATGGTACTCAAAATCCATACTTTACAAATTTTTATTAGTACATTGTCATGAATAAAATGTAGATCACACTAAAAGTACTTATTGAATGTCATCTAGTTGGGAATATTCTTGTACAAATCTAGTAGTGCATACATGTATGCAATTCTGTTGGGTGTATACCAAGGAATAAAATTTCTGCATCAGAGTATATGTATATTCACCTTTAGTAGATATTGCCAAACAATTTTACCAAATTGGTTATACTGTTGATAAAATGCTGAAAAACTACAGTTCTTGCTTGTTTTTAATGACTCTAGAATCCAGGGGGGGAAGCAGAAAAAAACAAAAAAACCCAACAATTTCAAAGTACATTGATAAGCTCTATTATAGAGGTTTAAAACAGAATGCTAAGTACTATCATGTGTTTATGTATACATATATACACATAAATATATGCTAAAATTTGTAAAATAATAATATATTATTATTACTATCACCTTAGAATATTACTTCTTCTGCATTATAAAAGAACTGAAATCTAAAACTTATTTCAAACAATTAACTCCCATGGGATAAGTAGTGATTTGGTTTTATTTAGGAATTTGCCAAACAATACCCTGAGTGCTTGAAGTCTAGAAAAACTAGTAAAGTTCAGTTCAAGTTGATTCCAGATGTTCAGCCTTATTGAATTATTTTCAGATTTCTTAAAGTGATAAGCTCTTTCTTTCCCCTTCATCTGATTTAGAGACTAATTCTCTGGGCATCCCTGATTATAGAAATGATCACACTCATCAGCAGAACAAACTATATCAGAACTTAGTATGTGCTGATTAGAAAATATTCCTCCTAATCCAGCCATCTGTCTGTCATTGACACACCTCAGGAAAAATGGCTTTGGGTGGGAGTATTGAAAGGTGGACTACTGAAACTATAATTTTTGGGACATAGGCAATTTTTGCTGTTTGATATTTCTTAATGACAGTTATATTTGAAAAATTACTCCAGTTATACTGTAATAAGCCACGAAGACTTAGAAAATCAACAAGACCTGGAGGTGATGAGTAGGGTTGGCCGTGTAGCAGACAACAGCCACAGTAGTTATAAACCATATTTCTTTGAGCTGCTATGACTATCTGGATTCCGGCCAGGGATGGCGAGCCTCTATTTTAGCACTGGTAACAAGGAGAAACTAGATGTACTCCAGTCAAAGAAGAGGGGTTGCTCGAAGGTCAGCAGTTTTGAGATTTGCCATGAGGGACACATCTGAGAATCACCAGCAAGAAGCTGTATGCAAACATGACTTACGATTCATGGAACAACATATTCAGCTTTAGTCATGAAGGCAGGGACCACATTTTGCTTGCCATTGTATTCCAACATTTTAAACAATGTTGCATGGTAGTTACTTGACAGATATATTTGATGAAGAACAGAGTGAATGTGTTTCCCAGTGAAAGAAAAAAAAAATCCCGGTTAAAATAAATATCAAGTTGAATGAACTAAAGTGGAGGGGATGTATTGGAGTTATGTATAGGTAAGGATTGTTATTGGATGGAGGAGTCTGTCTGTATGTGTGTGTAAAAATCACTTTGCAAATAAACTCATGTTTCAGAGCCGGAAGGTCTTTTGAAGCCATCTAGCTCATGTCATGGAACTGAGACCCAGAGAATAATGTGCCTGGCCCCAGGTTATTCAACTAACAAGTGATAAGATGACAAGTTAAGTTCAGAATTTTTGGCCTCTAGTTCAGTTCTTTTTTCAACTAGACAATGATGTTTCCCTGGGGTTATAATAGCAAGTACTGGGAAATGTAATATTCTAGTATTTTAATATTTTGTCTACATCTGGATATACAATAGAAATTTGGGGAAAAATAAAAAAAAATACTTAGAAAGTAAAGATTCATAAAGATAGTAAAAATTCTATTACATGTATATGTCTAAATATATTCTTTATAAAATAGGCTAAGAATAATTTGTAAAAATTACATATTTCCAATGTAATATCATGCCAAAGTAAAATGTATTTACTATACCACATCATATGTTTATCCTTTGTTTATATACACTCTTAAAACATAATTCACATTTTTTAATAATGCAATAGTTTTTGAGTGTGTGTGTCTTGTTTTGTTAAGTATAGATTTACTGCATTGCAGACATATTTTTAAGTATGGACATGTCTTAGCCTGGGTTCATAGAAAACAGTCTCAAGCAAATCTTGTGTGCTAAATTTTTACTGGAAGGTGTAATCCTAGTGCAGCAAGAGTGAAGTCAATAGGAAAATGAGACAACAAAGGAGGGAAAGCAAACGGAGCTGGTGGCTGTCATTACTGAGTTGGTCCTGGCTTTGCAAGAAAACTAGCTGATTGTTCAGCTAAGGGGGATGTCTTCCAGATAGACCATGCCATCATTGGTGGAAGACTTTAAAACAGTCCTTGGGCAAAGGAAGGGAAAGGAATTTACCTGCTACCTCCTTCCACCTCTTATTTGTCACTGGTCACTTCTTCCCCTGGGAGAGAAAGCTTCTGCTCTTCAAGATACCCTGATTCATCTGAGTCTGAAAGTAGTGGGAGGAGCCCAGACCTTCTCCATGGCTCCTGCTTACATGAATCTTAGTGTTGGGTAAGCTGTGGTTTCAAACACAACTAGAATAATGGGGGCAGTTTTGTAGCCCCCATGGCTACCCCAAAGAAAGAAGGAGTGGCCAGCAGTGTTAAGACAGGAGGAGATGCTCGGAGAGTAGGGCACAAAATAAATGTGGAAAAGGGGAAAATTTGTCCAATCTGAGCAGGGATCTTTTTATGCAAATGAGGAAACGTGACATCCTAAGTTAAATACATGGCTAAGAAAGATTATAAAGCTAAATAATGGCCGAGCTAGGACCTGAGCCCAGATTTTCCGACACTGAAGCCAGTGCTCTTAACTGTACAGTAAACTGCCTCTAGTTCAGCTTAAATAGCATGCGGCATAAAACAATAAACATTTATGGAGCACTTTCCATATGTGCAGCAAATTATGAGAAATCATAAAGAATGTTACAAGGGAAATAAAAGTGAAAATAATTCTAAAATAATAATTGTCTAGAAAATAAACATACAGTAAATCAAACAAACACTAAAATTCCTTCTTCACATCCTTTGGTGCAGTGATGTGGACATGGATTAAGTTGGGTTGAACTTTAAAGAATTTGAGTCATTAAAGGAACAGGTAAAAGTATATGCCACATGTAAAATATAGCATCTCTGTGCTTTCAAAACGAGCAATGCAAATTGTACACCAATAATTTTAGCAATATCATCTATTTAAGAAATAAATATTCTGAGGCACAGAAACCAGTCAGACTGAATCACATGAAAGAGTTAGAAGAGGTTACTTCTGCATTAGCAAGAGTGAGGGCAGAGTTCACTTTTTGTACTGTAAAATTTTGTATTGTTCATTAAAAAAAATAACAAATAACATTTTATATAGTTATTCTTTGATTTCAGAAATTACTATGCATTACTAAAAATTAAACAGCTATTTTCTATTAAAAAAAAGTCTTCGGCATATTCCTAGGTTTGTTTACTGGAGGATTTATAAAAGAAAGTGTGGTATCTTATTTCTCCCTTATGGGTCTGAAATAGATTTTTGGAAAAGATGAGTAATGATCTAGATGCCTTCTTATCTGTCTTCAATTTAACCCTTTTTCACTTTATTTAGTAAGTCTATCATTAAATATTTATCATTCCTGTATCTGGAAAGTCTAAACATGCTGGAGAAATATAAAGGATATGGAAAGTCAGAGAAATATTTAGGCTACACATGCAGAGTATTAAAGCAATTATTTATATTAATCTTTTCCTTCACAAGACCTCAAATGCAGCAAAACAAAACAAATGTGCTCTCAGAGGAAAGGCTACTTTTTGCAACGTCTGTGTTTGTATTTTGTAGGTTCAGTCAAATTGGGAGCACAATCAGGGAATACTAACTCTGAGAAGACTATCTCTAAGAAAATCTCTCTCAGCTCTCATTGGCCAAATTTGCAAAATCTCAGACTCCTCAGGTGCCTTCAGGGTCATTGAAGAACTTCACTGTTTCCTGGGATTTCTCAAACAAGCTTGCACGCTCTTGTTCTTGGAAGCTGTAGGTGTGTGTATTAGTCTGTTTCTGTTGCTTATAACAAAATACTCAAAACTGGGTGATTTATAAACAAAACAAAATTTATTGCTTACAGTTTCTGAGGTTGGGAAATCTAAAGTCCATGTGGTGGTGGCAATAGTGACCCAGGGGTCTTACATTGCAAGATAGTGGGAGCAGAGAGAGCAGAGAGGGACAGTTCCTCATGCAATGTCCTTTTAAAGTCCTTTATAGGAAACTGATGAGGAAGACAAATTGTATAGGAAACTGAAAAAGAAATGAGCAGAATGAGGTGTTAATGGTAAACAATATAAAGAACATACAACTGTATCTTCAAGAGTTTTCATGGAATATTATGACTTTTAAAATTAAGGCATCAACATTATTTAACAACAAAATTGATCTGAGGAAGAGCAGTATGGAAATATTCTAATGCAGTGTTGACAAACAGAATATTGTGTGGAAATGGTGGAAATGTTCCAGTAAGGAATCTGCTAGCCACGTGAATACTTGAAATGCGGCTAATGCAATTAAAAATTTTTCATATAAATTAAATTTAAATAACCACTAGTGACTACCAGTTGAACTGTTCTAATGCCTCATGGGTCAAAATCAGTGATTTCTTTGGGGGATTTCTCATCACTGCTAAGAGACTGAGGGTTGAGTGTGGAAAGAGAGGTAAGTTCTCAACAGATGTATGTGGTCACTTAACCCAAATTACCCACTGCTTCTGGAAGCAGGGGATAATAGCGCAACCTGCCGTGAGGGGTATGAAGGAAGTACTCCTGGGGAGACCTCTGTGTGCCCTTCCAACTCCTGAGTATGCCGTCCAATTCCTGTCAGAGGGAGTAAAAGGCCGAGGATTTTGGTCACTCATATAGGAAGAGGCCTATGGTTCCACACAAAGAATCTGAGGTTGCAGCTACCCCCAGGGCCATCTGTGCATGGACATCACCACTGTGGGGCTGATGGGGGGCTCATTTCTGGATGGGGGTTTCAGAGCCAGAGAAAGATTTAGAGTTGGAGGGGCCTGAAGGTCCTTTCTGTCCACCTACAGGCTGCACAGTCCCATTCTTTTTGAAATTAAGGTCTTGTTCTTGCTCTTAAACACTTTTTTGGGATCCGGCTTGTTCACAAAAGAATCAGTCTGTTCTGTGAGCAGCTCTGTGTTGTAGATGATGGGTTTATACATTCTGAACCATTGCTTGGCCTGAGGGCTCATGCCATAGCTGGTGAAGGCATACTGCCACGGGGCCCAGGTGGGTGATGAGCAAGCGATAATAGGTGGTAAATGTATTTGTGAGAAAATGCCAATATAATGCTCTGTCCAGGAACCGCATCTCAGTGTCTTGTGCTAATCCTGGTTTCCCACTCTTGCAAACAAGGCAAACCTTCCCATTACCATTCCACTAATCCAGCTCAAATATCACACTGCAAGAGTCAAAATGAGGCTTCTCTGGCTGGTCCTCGCAGTCTTCATGGCTATCGTCCTCCAGGTCTGCCAGAGTCGATGCATTAGGAAGTGAATACATGGAAGACTGGGTGGGTTGAGTCAGTTTTGAGATGCTGTTAATTGCCATGCTGCCCAATGGAATGATGTGCTCATCCAACTTCATACTCCAAGTCACGTGGAAGCCGCTGGTAATCAGGTAAAAGTTCTTCATATCCTCAGGCATCACACAGTTATTTTTTTTGTTCCCATGAAGAAACCATATGACATTCAGCAGGCACCTTTTCTGTGATGGTCACCTCTGTCACACCTGGGGAAGATTCTAGGATGTGGGTGATGCCGAGGGTCAGCTTGTCCATATGCAGCTTGCTGCAGCCCAGCAGTGGGGGTGATGCCTCCTCCATGGCCCATGTCCCTGCTCCTATGACCACCATTTCTAATCCATTCACTACCACATGGTCCTTTAATCTAATCATCTTCAAGGCCCCACCTTTCAATTACCATAATAGGATTTCCCACCCTCTTAACAGTCACAGTGGGGGCTATGTTTCTAATACAGAAAACTTAGGGGACACAATTCAAGCTTCAAGGAGTTTTTGTGGCACATTATTCAATCAACTACAGTATGACTCTCTCCTGCTACGGGAAATAGCTGCCCAGGTCTTAGCGGGCTATCTGTGATGAGAGTTATGTGGCTGTAGCAACTGTCATCTAGATTTCAGAATTGCTGTTGACCAAATGACTCCAGTATGTCTCTCATATTCTTTCTTTTTCATCAGGACTGTTGGTGCGGTTTTGCTATGCCAGTCCTATTATACGCGGGTACTTCAAAAAATTCGTGGAAAGATTTGTATTATCTTTCAATTCTATTTTTCCATGAACTTTTTAAAGTGCCCTCATGCATTGATTACATGAGGACCAGATAACCAGGTCCCTTTAGTTCACCATGTCTTTGGATCACGAAGTACTAAACCCAAGGGGCCTCATCCACACCTAACACTATCCAAGAAGATAAGACCCTTGAATTTGAGCTAATGCTTTATAGGGAGGAGACTCTGGGACCTTGAGATGGGGTTTATTTTTTACATGAGAGAGATATGAACATTTGAGGACTAGAGAGTGGCTCTAGTAGTCAGCTTCATGGTCAGAGGTTAGCTGAGGATGTAGTCGGGCTCCAGTCAAGCCTTCCCGTTACTACATTCTCAACCAACACCTGACTGTAACCGCATGAGAGAGCCCAAAGCAGAACCACCCAATTGAGATGTTCTGGAATTCCTGACTGACAGAAACCATGAAAGATAATACAAAATTCTCACTCTTTTAGGATAGGAGTCAGCAAATCTTTTTCTGTAAATGGAGAGATAGTAAAAATTTTAGGCTTTGCAGGAGGTACGGTTTCTGTTGAAAATCCTCAACTGTGCTGTGTTAACACAAAAGTAGCCCTACTAGACAGTAGTTAAACAAGTGAGCATGGATATGCTACAATAAAATCTTATTTATGGATACTGAAATTTAAATTTTATATAAAGCTTACACATCAGGAAATATTATACAGTAGTCCCTCAGTATCTGTGGGGCATTGGGTCCTGGGCCTCCTGCAGATACCAAAATCTGAGGATTTTCAAGTCCTGTATATAAAATGTATACTTTATGTAAATGCTATGTAAATAGTTGTTATTCAGTACTGTTCAGAGAATAATGGCAAGGAAAAAAGTCTGCACATGTTCAGTAGAAATGCATTTAAAAAAAAACATTTTTTTTTTCCTTTTTTTTTTTTTTGTGTGTGTGTGTCTTTTTTTGTGTCCGGCAACGGATCGCAACCCTCAGTGTCACGCCCGTACCGGACCGGGACCGGCAACGGGATTGCAACCCTTGGTGTCGCACCCGCACCTCGCTCAGCCAGTGAGCGGGAACCAGTCTGTATGTGGGATCTGAACACTCGGCGGGAGCGCTGCCGCACTCCCAGCGGCGCACTGTAGCAGTGCACCACCGGGCCAGCCCCTAAAAAAACATTTTTGATAAGTGGTTGGTTGAATCCATGAATGTACAACCCAGGGATATAGAGGGCTGGCCATACTTATTTTGATTTTTTTCAACCACTTAAAAATATAAGTACCACTTTTAGCTCACAGGCTGTACAAAAATAGTTGTCAGGCTGAATTTGGCATGTAGGATATAGCTTGCTGATCTCTGTTTTAAGCCATTAAGTTTTGGGGTGATTTGTTATAAAGCAATGGATAACAAATAAAAGGACAATCAAATAGCCTCAATATGAAAAACTCCAGACAGCAAAAAGAGCAAAGACAAAATCTTTGGAATGAGATAGGTACCTGTGAGGGCTTGAATGTAGGAGTGCAGAATGAAACAAAAGATACTGCCACCCCAAATAGTTTCTCCCCTCTGTCGTTAATTGGATCAAGCCTTACCACTGCAGTTCTTACACATGTCTCAGGTACATTCTCCTCCATAATACTCCCCCTAAGTGAGGCCCAGAATTGAAAAGACTATTCAGCTTCCCTCAATCTAAGAAACTCAAAGCTCCTTCTTCAATAACATATTGCTTTCAAAATGTAAATTTGAATGATTAATTTTACAATCTGTATTTCCCAATGTATCAGTTGTGAATACAAAACTCCAGCAGTCTGGTGCCTGACGCTGTCCGCTGCAGGCAGCACTGGGGTAATGGAGGTTAGATCAGGACCAACAAAGCAGCGAGTGCAAGAGTCCAGCATTGACTCTCCTCTCTTGGGACATACTTCAGTAGCTGGTCCTGCTTCCAAAAGCCATGAGTTAAGGTGGTCCAGTTCAGTTCCGAAGCATGATAACTACTGAAGGCTTCTCTAAGAAGGACAGCAATGTCATGATTTCTCCCCCACGACCAGGCCAGTCCAGAGGAGTCCCTTTGAACTAGGAAGGACATACGGTTTGAATGTGTCTTCTCTAAAATTCAGGTGTTGAAACAAAGGCTGATGTGATGGTATTAAGAGATGGTGCCCTTAAGAAGTGATTAGGTCATGAGGACCCCCTCCTTAGTGAGAGTGATTAAGGCCCTTATCAAAGAGGATTCATGCAGCTTTCAGGTCTCCAGCCCTTTATCTTTCACCATGGGAAGGCACAGCACTCCTCCCCTCCAGAGGATGCAGCAACAAGGCGCCATTGAGGAAGGAGAAAGCAGCCCTCACCAGAAAACCAAACGTTCTGGCACCTCGATCTTGGACTTTCTGGACTCCAGAACTGTGAGAAAATAAATTTCTTTTCTTCATCAATTACCCTGTCTCAAGTATTTTGTTATAGTGGCACAAAAGGACTAAGGTGGCAGGGGGCGGGGAGGAAACAGTTTTTACCAGTGTTACAATCAACTGTGGTTGTTCTCAGGCCAAGTGCAAGCAGTCTTTTCTTCATAGCTTAAGGACAGAGCCAAGCTGCATGATCAGAAGATATTTCAGTATTAGCCACTTGGTAAGATCAGAGCTAGCTCTTTCTTACAACCACCTGGGCTCTGATCTTGAAAGCCCTGACAACTGGTTCACCTTCTCCCTTTGAAGTGAGCTTCTCCTCATGGTCTTACTTTCTTTCCAGTGTGATTAGCTGGGACCAATCTATTACAGTAGAGATTAAGTAATGAATTAGAAATTCAAAGGGAAGGGGTGAATAACCTCAAACTCTTTCCTGAAATCTTTTTGGTCACTTTGTAAAATTTCTCACTACTTTTTTAGTATTTTTACAAATTTCCTAAACCCCTGTGGATGTGAGAACTGGCTATCAAGACTATGTTTGTGGACATAGTCTGAGGTCCATTCATTGACTTTGCCAAAAACAAGATACGGTAACAATAAAATGTGTCTTGTTACATGATTCTCAAGGATAACAGAACAATTCTTACCTTAAAAATTGCATAATTAAAGTGGCCACCAAAGTTTCTCTTCTCGGAAAATAAATTAAGTTCTGTACTAAGGTAACTTCTCTGGAAATAGATTCAGCTAGGGGCTATTAAATGCCCATTTGCCTGGCAGTAGTCAATTTAGAAATCAAGTAGTAGTCATTAATTCTTTAATTCACCAGATATTTACAGAGCATCTAAAGTCTGACAGACAATTTACCAAGTGGTTAAAAAAAAAGGGCAACATGATTTAAAAGTGAGGTGCAGAAGTTTAAGCCTGAGATGAACTAAATACAGTGACTGTAGGGCCCCTCCTGACCTGGTTGCGTCATGAGGGGTGGATGCCGCAGCTTCTAGCTGTCTCCAGGAAGCCTTAGTGTTGGGGTCACCGAGGCTGGCACGGGGGCCTGGGTAGAGTCTGGGTTTGCCTGTGGTCATGGTGTAGCATTTTACTGTTCCTGAGTTTCCGGGTTTGACCTGGTCAGCCATTGCTGCTGGAAATCAATCTTTCCCAGTTTCAGAATTTCCAACCTCTGGACAGCATGGTAGCTGTGAGGCCTATTGAGATTCCTCCCAACTAGAGTAGCTGCAGCTGCACCTTCTATGGCACTGTGGCGAGTCCCCGGAGAGTCAGCAGGACATGGGCAAGGGAGGGGACAGCCCACTTGCAGCTGTGTTTGTTCCTCTGGGCCTGGGCTAGCGTTCCGAGGATGCTTTTATATCAGAAGTGGAGAAAATAATAAATTATTCTGGATTTTATAAAAAGTGACGGAAAGGTAATGGATTTCTTTTTTTCTAATACCAAGATAGTATGATTAGGTTTTCCATCTAAAAGTATCTATTTAAACAAAACAGGAAAGTTCATCTTTGAACTATGAATGTACTGAGAATAAAGGACACATGAAGCTACAGGAATTAGAAAACTCTAAAATAAGAAGCCATTTGCATGGGTCAGAATTTGTGTCTACCTGAGTGATTTCATGTCTCATTTTTAGAAAGAAAGAATAAAAGGAGTGTTGTCAAGTTCATTCACATTTACCTACTATCCTCTGTCTCTCTCACACACACCCAATGCTTACGTATCTGAAAATGGCAACATATTGTTAAACAATTAAAGAATATATATTTTTAAAATCCAAGGTTATAACACCAAGGTCAAGGGTTTGGATTCCCATAGTACTAGCCAGCCACAAAATAAAACAAAAAGCATCCCTTTTGCTATGAAGTAAATGTATCCCAGCTAAATCTAGCTATTCTACCTGCCTCCTCTTCCAGGTTCTAACCTGGGAGCATTGTTTTACTGGCCAGCTGCTGAAAAAAGAAAAAAAAATTAATAAAAATAAAATATCCCTTTAACCACATGCAAATATTTTTAGTAATGATTTAACCAATCTCTCTTGGAAGATTTATTCCTCATATAAGGGAGCATTGAAGTCAAGAACTGAAAATGTTTTGACATTGAAATGTCATTAGACCAACAAGAACAAAACGTAGTAAAAGTATTTCATTTTATCCAACTTTTGGTTCAGTTTATGAATATATTAAATGTGTGTGTGTTTAGGAGCGTATCTGAGATTATATACACATGAAGAAGTGTGGGCTTCAAATGAATGTACATGTGAATGAGTGCTGGGTATGGATTATTCTATAGAATATGCTCCTGATGTGCAATAGTAGAAATAATGGTCAAAAGCTTTCCTTGGCAAATTTTTTTTGGGGGTTGCACGCTAATTGAAATCCAGTTTTTCAGAACGTTAAGTGTGTTATTTTCAACTCATAGAGCATAGATAAATGAGCTAAATAGAGGCTGGCAGTAGACTTGTTCCTTGCACAGTGGTGTATCATGATAATTAAATGTGTAAAGTGGCTTTTGTTCTTGGAATGCAAATGTTTCCATCTCATGCTAAATACTTGTCTTGAGTTTGTTATTAACCTCAGTCCTGATGAGTGTTATTCTAAGAGTATCATGGACAAGAGGAGGAGCAGAAGAAATATCAGAATAATGGAGGAAAAGTAATAGAATTAATATAACATTAATATAACATTAATGCGATTTTTAATTTCACTTTGCCATCATCAGAGTCTAGTCATCACAGATAATTTTATGGCTTTAGTTTTAGTAGCAATTCAGATCCATAAAAGCATAATTTCTAACACTTTAATGAACTCACTAGTAAACTTTGACAAAGATAGAAAAAAGGACATTTCAGGAATGCATTTGGTGAATATGAAAAGATCTGAATCCATCTATCTATCTGATTCCATCTTCCATTATATACATAAAACCATGCTTACCAAGCCTATCGATAACAACATAAAACACAAACTTGGGTTTGGTTGCAATCAATCCGTATTTTCCTTAAATCACCAAAGGTGTAGCAGGGGCAAAATATGGCAAAAAAGTTTTTCCTTATTCATAACTAATACCATTTAAAAATTTCAGAGCTTTCATAAGATATTTTTGAAAATCTAAAACTGTCTAGAAAGAAGCTGACAATGTGCTTGTAGACTTAATGCAAGACTAAAGTTAAACTCTCAGCTGTGGGGTAGTGATTAGGAGAGAAGAGAAATGACTGATTTTAAGATTTCAACATTCTTTAAATAGAAGAGAGCCTCCATCTCTAGGGATCCTGATTCAGATGAAATTTATCTAGAATAGAATGCAAAGTTTGGAAAAGGAAGTTACCAGCAATACTGTAACAGAAAACAAAAGACTGCCTGCCAGCTGCAAAGGTTTCAAAATGTGGCTTAGTGAGTGATGAAAAATAGCTCCCCAGTTGCATCGTGGAAAAATAATAAGAAAGTAACATTAAGACAGACATGCATAATAGAGCTGGCCCCAAAGCCCAGGATATGAATACAATTAGGCCAAAGGTAATAGAAATACCATTCATTCATTTCCCCGCTTCTCTCAAGTCTTGGCTCAGATGTCGGGTTTTCAATGAGTTGCCCTCCTTCCCTTTTGAAAATAATTCTTTCTTATATCCCTTTCTTTCAATTTATGTCTCTTTGCCAATCTTTATTTATTTGCTGATTTGATTACTGTTGGTCCTCCTTTCTATAATAACATTTCGACTAAGAGATAGACTTGGTCTGTCTAGCTTATTGCACTATCACCAACATCTGGAACAGTCTTGGTGCACAGCAGACACTTAATAAATACTTTAAAAATAAAAGACACTGATCCTTTTAATTCAAAATCAGAAGCACGTGAGTGTGGAACAATGCCTCCCTCATCTTTGCCTTCCCTGTATCCTTACTTTCTAAATCCTCATCTGAAGCGACACAATTTTGCTGCTAATCTGCTGCAGCCATGTAGCACTCAACATAGTAATATGAAAATATGAGGGAATTGATTTTATTTTAGAATTACCAAATAGGCTGTACAGCAGAACTCTCTGACCCTATCCTTTCCAGGAGGCATAGCTTTTCCCATTCCTCTCTACCCATTTTCTTCTGGCCAGTAGAGTTTGTGTTGAGAAGTCTGCTGTTAGTCTGATAGGGGCTCCATTTTAGGTAACAACACTTTTCTCTTGCTTCTTTTAAGATTCTCTCTTTGCTTTGAGCTTTGCCAGTTTAAAATATAATGTGTCTTGGAGGGCATCTTTTTGAGTTGGATCTGTTCAGGGATCTTTGACTCCCCTGGGTCTGAATGTCTGTGTGTCTCCCTATACCTGGGAAGTTTTCCATTATTATTTAGTTGAATAGGTTTTTCATGCCTTTTCCTTTCTCTTCCTCTTCTGGAACAACCGTGATTTGGATGTGTGTGCATTTAAGGTTGTCTGCTAGCTCTCTTAGATTTTCTTCATTTTTTAAAATTCTTTTTTCCTTTTTTTTGTCTACCTGGGTTATTTCAAAAAGACTATCTTCAAGATCAGAAATTCTTTCTCCTGCTTGTTTTAGCCTGCTGCTTAAGCCTCAATTGTGTTTTTTATTTTGTTGAGTGAATCTTTCAGTTCCATGAGTTCTGCTACATTCTTTTTTAAGGTATTAAACTTTTTGTAAATTTTCTCCTTCTTATCCTGGATTTTTTTCTCATTTCATTATATTATCTAACTGAGTCTTCTCACATCTCAGTGAGTTGCCTTAAGATTGTTGTTCAAAATTCCTGTTCAGTTATTTCAAGGGTTTCCTGCTCTGTAGGATCTGGTATTTGAGAATTACTGTATTCTTTTCAGTGGTGCCATATTTTCTGGATTTTCCTATTTCTAGTATCCCTACATTGATTTCTGGTCATCTGGAAGAATGGCTGCTTCTTGTATTATACTAGAGCAGGCTTTGAGGAAAGAGATGTCCTCTTCTTTTTCCAGTCTCTGCCAATGACCCTCCTTGTATCACTGCAGCTGAGTGTCTGGCAGGCTGCATGCATGGATACTGTTGTGGTGTTGAGCCACTTTTGTGGCAGCTGTGGATGTAGCAATGGGTGTGGCGGGCCACCAGTGTGGAAGTGTTGTTTTAAGCATGCTCCTTGCCTGCTTCTGGGAGAGGGATGCTGCCCTCAGCTCCTGCCTAGGACTTTGGGCATATTCTTGTTTCTTGCCTGCTTCCAGGCAACTGAGTGTGCTATATTTTGATATGAAAATATAGTTATTAAGTAAATGGTGTGAGTTTGAGGGTTGACAGATGTGTACAAATTATGGTCATAAAAAACATTCCTATTAAATGAGACGGAACAGGAGAGGGAAGGATGGTGTGACTTAAAGTTTTGTGTACTTATCTGTCTATCTATAGATCTTTCTATACATATATATGTATATGTAATGTATAAAGATTGATGTAGAATCTTAATTCCTATTCCTTTCTCATGTGTATATGTGTGTGTGTATATATAGATATCTTCAAGAAGTTCATGGAAAGATTCATATCTCTTGATTCAATTTTTCCACAAACTTTTTGAAATATATACATATATATTTGATGCTAGGGCATTTGGATTAGTCATATATTTCCTATACACATGTATGACTAATCCAAAAGCCATAGCATCAAATAAACTGTGTCAAGTATGCCTCACAAAAATGTCATATATCAACCTATTCTCAAGCAGGAACTCTTAGAGTAGTTTCTAATTTACTTCTATTTCTCAAAATGTTACTTCTCTGAAACTAATCTCTCCCTTACCAGAGTGATATAGCAAAAAGAAAACCTGAAATCTTGCTTTCTATTAGAAATCTTTCAGTAGCTCTGCACTGTCTACTGGATAAAGCAGAAATATTTAGCATATATGTCAAAGTCTACCATCCCTAAACCCATATTTCCTTTTCTAGCTTTGTCTCCTGCTGTTTCCCTGGTCAGATGGCCTACCCATAAAAAAAAGCCTCCTCTATTTTCTGAAGTGACTGTGTTGTTTTATACTTATAAACGTGTGGTGTAGTCTGTTTACTGTTAGTAGATGCAGAAGGTTGAAGAATAAAAATTCAAGCTTCTGCAGAAACAGGGACTACTTAATAGGCAAAACAATGGCTTCCATATTTCTTTACAATTGGGGATCCATTCTCAGCTCAATGTCTGGAAATTACTGTTTTTATACCAAAAGCTAGGAATAACAAACCCTCTTCCACCTGTAACAAGCATAAAACAGACAAAAAGGGAATCAGGTAATAGGCTATGTTCAAAAGAGACATAAAGCTACAGGTCCATATATAAAGATGGAAACCATTTCTAGATAATGAATAAAAGGTGGCAGCATTTAACAGAATGCATTTGAGGAAAACAATATGCTTAACATGTATTAAATTATGCTTCTATATATAAAATTCAAATATTTAATAGAACTCCCCAAAAGAACAAGAGTTTTCTAAAATTAGGAATTAGTGTTCTGATATGAGAAATTGACCATTCCAGTTCAGAACTGACTAGACCAAGGAAGGACTAAGAATCAAGAGAATGGAGCAGCAGCACAAAAATAATGCAGGATGAGAAATTAGCAGAAGACGAGAAAATGGAAGTTCTTATAGTAGGACTTGACAATTGGTTTTCATTAATTCTAGTAAAAAAAATTTGAAGCCCGTTGTATACTATTTATAGTTGTTGAATATAACTATGGTTTAATAAGCTGTCTTATAAACATATGTTATTCTTATTCTTTAATATAGCAATATTATTTTTCCATTAGTTTTTCTTTGTTTTTAGTCTTTGAAAATTCTTAACTAAAGAATTAACTCCCTGTCTACTCCAGATATTGTTCCACTAATTATTTTAGTACTCTAAGTCACCCACATGGATGTGAAAATCCCTCTCACAAAATGTTGACTTAGCAGTTTATTCTTAGCTATTTATGCTACTTGGCACTTCTTCATGTGGTATTTTTTGGAAATGGCCCCTTGTTCTTTGCTTGGTAAATTGTTATTTTTTCTTTTAAACCATATCAAGCAGATTTTCTGCTCTGTGAAGTTTTATCTGCTCAACACTCTCCAAACTCTTTCCTAGAATGTGTTACAATTATACTCTGTCGTAGTAATGCTGTTATGTTTTTTATATGTATTTTTTTTCATTAGATAGAGCACACTGATATCAGGGATGATGTAGTCATTTCTTCATCTCCATCTTTCAGAACACAGTAACTTACTCACAGAAAGCACACCAATACAGATGCATAAAAGATGGGTGGAAGGAAGAGAGAAAGGAAGGAAAGAAGAAAACAAGAAAAAGAGAAGGGCGAAAAAGTGGAGAAATAAAAGGAGAGAGGAAGGATACAAAAGAGTATTAAGTGTTTGAAGTCAACACCCACCTCAAAAGTCATCCCTTTAACTTCCACAGCCAAAATTACTGACTACATAATGAAAATGAAAGTGAAAAATGAAAACCCAAAACTTTCCCATTCAAGCCAACGTCTTTATTTCAAATAAAACAAGATACAAAAGTATCATCTTTTTGTTTAATCTTGTTTTATTAGTTTGTGAATTCTATGCCCTGTACACATTAAGTACTTAAAAACATTAAAAGATTAGTTTATCATGCCTTAGGATATATTGTACCATATCCGATGCCTTTTTAAAAACTTGATAAATAATAATAATAACATGACATAAATATACTTCATAATCCTTAAAAGTTTTACTAACATTGTATAAAATGTAGATATACATTCAAACTTTTATAATTTGTTTAAATTTTACTGTATTTACATACCAAATAGATTAATAGATTTTTTCACAAAGAAAATGTCAACAATAATAAGAATGGTGTGTGGATTGCTTTTTATTGAGTCTCTCTCATATGTAATTTTCTACATTCTGTTACCATAAAGATGCACTATCACTAATATAAACACTTTTTGCTTTTTTAATAATAAATTTAAAAATACACAAAATTACATTTGACCATTTTAACTATTATTAGGAGGCACAAAGTTTACTCTTATAAAAAAGAAAACACATCACTTAAGTAATTTATTAAAACCCTGGTAAAATTCATCATTATATCTTTAGTACCAAATTAACATTACAGAAGCATTTTGGAAGGGGAGTATATACTAATAGTAACATATATTTTACCAAGATTGTTTGCTCTAATGCATAGATTTTAGAATCATGAACTCTGTCTAGATGTAATGAACCAAAACTCTGAACAGAACTCTCTGATAGTTTGCCAAATGTTAATATTAATTACCAGTTTTTGCTGAGAAATCTATTGTACTAGCCACATTAAAAATGTTTTCCAATTTTTATACTCAACCGTTGATCATGTAAAATGTAAGCTCCTTTTTCAAGTCCATCTTGTTAATGTGGCTCAATGATTTTACCAAAATGAATTGCAACATCTTTTGTTTGTAGTACAAATAGCAGTGCAAAACTCTAAAATATATTAAAATAGAATTCGTTAAAAAGTATATTAACTTTAAATTTGGGGGATTAGAAAGTTTTATCAAAGTAATAAGAAGACTTGGGCCGGCCCTGTGGTGCACTGGAGAGTGCGCCGCTTGGGAGTGCGGCGGCACTCCCGCTGAGGGTTTGGATCCCATGTGGAGACCGGTTCCCGCTCACTGGCTGAGTGCGGTGCGGGCACAACACCGAGGGTTGCGATCCCGTTTCCGGTCAGTAAAAAAGGAAAAAAAAAAAAAAAAAAGTAATAAGAAGACTTCGGCCGACCCTGTGGTGCACTGGAGAGTGCGCCGCTTGAGAGTGCGGCGGCACTCCCGCTGAGGGATTGGATCCCATGTGGAGACCGGTTCCCGCTCACTGGCTGAGTGCGGTGCGGGCACAACACCGAGGGTTGCGATCCCGTTACCGGTCAGTAAAAAAGGAAAAAAAAAAAAAAAGTAATAAGAAGACTTACACTGCAAAAATTTAAGGAACCCAATTATCATGGAGTCAGAAAGAAGGTATAAAAGTATTTTGCACACATGTAATTTAGATATTTGTTTTCTTTTTCTCATTTTTAAAAGAAGGAGGGAAGTAACTGTTTGAAGTGGTTAAATAGTTACCCAAAGTCACAGAGCTAGAAAATGTAAGATATCTATTATCCATTTTCAGATATAAATGACTTAGAAATTGGCACTCTTTTTATTTCACCAAATGCTCCTGAATGTCCAAAAAAAAAAAAAAAAGATGCTTATAATCAGGAAAACATAAGGCATAATTGGAAAAATGGTGAATAGTCACTTGTGGGTGAATCCTGGCATATACTTTGTGATAACTTCAGAAAGTTTTTTAAAGACAAGATACCAGACGGCAAGAGTGACACCCTAGATTTTATGTAGCACCTTGTGGAAGTTAGTGAATATTGTGAAGCAGTGAAGGAACAAAATTTATTCCATGCTTTGCACACATTAAACTAGTGTCAGAGTTCAGGAACGAGGCTGAATGTAGGCAGACAAGTTAAAGAGATAGTTGCAACAATCTGTATCACAATAATTGCCTGAAATGTGGAGGTAACAAAGGAAGTAAAATGGTGGGGTTAGGTGTGAAAGATATATTAGAAATAATGTATTGGCAGTACTGACTCAGAAGTTGATCTGAGCAACCAAGTATGGCTGTGCTCAGAAAAATAGAAGTCATGAGTAAATTTGGAATAGTAAATGATGACTGTGGCTCTGGAAAGTTTGAGTTTGTCATGTAAGAGGGACACATGTATAAAGATTTCCTACAGTAATAATCGTGAATCTGAACCTGCAGAGAGTTTGAGACTAGAAATATAAATTATGGTGCCAATATTAATAGAACTACTGTAGAAATTGTGAGAGGTGATAATATTGACCAAAATGGGACATAAGACCAAAAGACACGAGAAAGAGAAAAACCTTTATAGAGGAGAAAGGAAAAGAAAAGAGAGAAACTTGGAAACATCCATTTTAGAGAACAGGAATGAAAACCAAGAGCTAAAGGAGCAGGAGTCAGCAAGACAACAGACAAACCTAGAAATCACAGCAGCATAAAAGCCGAGGGGGTGTTATGGGCAGAACTGTGTCCACCCCTTTCCCTCCTCAAATTTGTATGTTGAAGCTCTAACCCCCAGTGTGACTATATTTAGAGACAGGGCCTTTAAAGAGGTAATTAAGGTTAAATGAGGTCATGAGGATGGGTCCCTAATCCAAAAGGACTGATGAATTTACAAGAAGAGACAGCAGGGGTGGATGTACTCAGAGAGAAGGCCAGGTAAGGACACAGCAAGATGGCGCCATCTGCAAGCCAAGGACAGAAGCCTCAGGAGAAACCAAATCTGCAGACGTCTTGATCTTGGACCTTCAGCCTCCAGAACTGTGAAAAAATAAGTTTCTGTTGTTTAATCACCCAGTCTGTGGTATTTTGTTATGGTAGTCCTGGTAAATTAATACAGGGGAAAAAGGTATTCTAGAATAAAAATGTTGCACAGAAGTAAAGGAAGGAGAAAGATAGGAAACAAAACTCATTTACTTATTAGGAAGTCACCTCTGACATTCTGTAGAACTTCCAAATTGTGGCCTGAGTGGATGATGACAACACACAGACGATGAACGGAAAATGATTTCATAAAAGTTTAGCAGAGATAACTGGAAAATAAAGTACAGAACATTGGTCAAGAGATACTTCCAGAGTATTTGTAAATACATAGACTTATGATTACTAATAAGAGAGTAGAATTTGAAAAATGTTGGCATTTTTGAAGTTTTAATGGGTTCTTACAAGAATATAAAGTACACACATTGCACAAATTTATACTCTTGTTAGTCTCACTCAAATGCAATCTTATTAGATCTCAAAACCCAGGTGAAACAAAACATATTAGCAAAAATCCACAATAATCCATTTTTTTCTAAATGAGATTTATTTTTATTAGACAATAATTTAAAATTTAATATAGTCATGTCAAATGGCTTTAATTTTAGGAATTAGCGTATTTGTGAAGTCATAAATTTTGTTTCTCTTAGATGTGTTTTGAAAATAAATGTAAAAGTCTTTGTCAGTATAAAAAAACCTAAAATAAAAATAATATCCTCATTAGTAAAGTAGTGAGTAAAAAAATAAACTTTTGAAAATATGAGTACATACAATTTTATCACTTTTCAAAAATCACTAAATTGAAGATGACTGCATTGCTGCAAGCAGAATGGAGAATTTTGTAGCCATTAGTCATAACCATTCATCAGTTCATTGTTTTGCCCTTAAGGTTACATTACTTAACCATAAACATAAAATTTAAATAAAGCCAGTGTCATTCCTTTGTTGTAATTTTGACATTTCATGTAAGCTTTGAGATAAAATGCTTTTCTTCCCCATTTCATAAATTTACTAAATATAAATTTAGTAAAAATATTGTCAGGAAAAATTGTTAAAGTCTTTGAAACCAAAATGTTACTGAGTATCTTCAATGGAAGCCTGTAAGTGGTCTAAAAGCACACCCTTCTGGTTTATCTGGTTTCAGGGCATTTGCACCATTATTTTCTTTGTGCGATTTCACAGCCCTGTGAGTAATAAATGACTAATAGCAGTGGAAAGGATTCTTATCCACAGACATGAAAACAATTCTGTCAAGTGGAGGGCAATTGATTTTTCACCATTCCCTATGGAAAAAGCTGATTTTACATCTATTTGTAAATTAATTTCAGCATTACTGGTTGAATTAGTGTGGTGTTTTGAATTCTTTGAAATAATTATGACATTTTATTAGTTCCCTCATTAACTAATGAGTTAAATAACAACTTTGTCATGTGTTCATTTTAAATTTGTGTGAGAGTCTTTACTGTACCTTTTGAAAACTACCTTTTAATAATGTTTAGTACCTTCCTAGGCTAATAAAAATAATATGCAAAAACCGAGAATAAATATGCAATGATTGTAAATGTTTATATGTCATCTAAACAATTATCTACTTTTTTAGGAGGATAAATACAAGTAAATAATATGAGCATGTGACCTCCCAAAGATTTCTACATCCTATTCCTTGTAACCTGTGAATATATGAGCTCAAATGGCAAAAAGGACTTAGCAAATACGATGATTATTATTAAGGATATTGAGATGGGCACATTATCCTCCTGTTATGCCCAATGTGATAAAAAAAAAAAGGTCCTTATAAAAGGAAGGCAGGAGGATCAGAGTCAGACGAGATGTGCTGAGGGAAGCAGAGGTCAGAGAGGAGATAAATTTTAAGATGCTATGCTGCTGGTTTTGAAAATGGAGGAAGGGGCCACAAGCCAGGAAATTTAGGAAGATTCCAGAAGCTGGAAAAGGCAAGGAACAGATACTCCTCAGGGCCTCCAGATGGAATGTAGTTCTACTGATACATTCATTTTAGCCCATAAGATCCTTTTCAGAATTCTGACCTCCAGAACTGTAAAATAGTACATTTGTGTGGTAAAAATGATATATTTTTTTAAGCTGCTAAATTCATGATAATTTTTTACAGCAGCAATAAGAAACTAACACAAAGCATTAGAAGTTCACACAAAGGCCCAATTCCATTAAGTGTTTGTATAAGCACTAAAGTTATTAAAATAATAAATTATGCAAGTAGCATTGCTTGAATACTATAGCTTTAGAAAATGTTCATAAAGGACATACAATATATTTCATGATTTAGTAAGGTTATAGAATTCAGTGTCTGGTCATTATATATTCTAATTATTAAAATGTGTAAGTCCTTGTGATGGTTAGTTTTACTTGTCGATTTGGCTAGGTTACAGTATTCAGTTATTTAATCACATACTAATCTAGGTGTTCCTGGGAAAGTATTTTGTAGATGTGGTTAACATCTAGAATCAGTCGACTTTAAGTAAAAGAGATTACTCTTAATCTCTGGATGAAGTCTCATGCAATCAGTTGAGGGCCTTATGAGCAAAAACGGAGGTTTCCTGGATTAGAAATTCTGCCTCAAGACTGCGGTGTTAACTCCTGCCTGAGTATTCCCGCTGCTGCCTACCCTTTGAGATTTCTGACATGCCAGCTCTTACAATGCTAAAATGAAGATAATTATCCTGACTCCTATGAGTACACTTTTCCTACCTGTCGCTGCCACACACCCTCACTGAAATGTGTCAAAAAATTTAAATGTAAAATCAGACTGTGACAATGCTGAGAGAACAGTCAAATTCAAGTCAGTACTTACTAGAATGCATTGCTAGTATTGTATATCCTGCCTGACTTTTGTTCTTATACTCTCTAATTTTATAAAAGATAATCAGTTTCTACTCGATCTTGAAACATCTGATATAAGCCTGACATTAATTTATGAATTATCTGAGATGACTGGCAATATTAACTAATGAAATGTGTTGCTGTGTGTGTCAAAGAGTTGTAAATTGTTGAATCTTTTCGATCATTTCTACAAACTTATCTAAAGGAAAAAATCCTATCATATGTGTGATGGTTGAGTTTAGTTGTCAACTTGACCCGATTAAGGGATACTCAGGTAGCTGGTAAAGCTTTATTTATTCTCATTGCTTCAGCAGCCACCGAACCTGTCCCTCTTTTGCTTAAAGGGAAACTAGGTGGTTTTGCTTTTAATTAGGATAATTACACTTCCCCAAGTGTCTGTAAAGTTGTCTCCAAAGGAGACTGGTGTGTAAGTGGATGATCTGAGTGGGGAAGATTAACTCTCAGTGTGGGAAGGCATCATCCAATCAGCTGAGGGCATGGATGGAACAAAAAAGTGAAGTGTGAATTCGCACTTTCGCACTCTTTCTTCTTGAGCTGGGACACCCTTCTTTTCCTGTCTTTGGACATCAGAACTTCAGGTTCTCTAGATCTTAGATTCTGGAACATGAGCTGGTCCCTCCCCACCCCCAGGCCCTTGGGCCTTGGCTTCAGCTTAGAGGTCAGCACTGGCTTCCTTGGTTTTGAGGCTTCAGACTTGGACTGAGCCACACCACCAGCTTCCCTGGTTCTGTGGCTTGCAAATGCCTGTCTTAGGACTTATCCTCTATAATCAAGTGAGCCAATTCCCCTAATAAATCCCTTTTCATGTATCTTTCTCTATATTCTATTAGTTCTTTCTTTGTGGAGAACCCTGACTAAAACAAGATGTCTAAATATTTATCTGTAAGACTGTTTATCAAAATATTATATATACATGTTTTAACATCCCAGCAGTAGGGGGTTGGTTAAATAAACAATAGTACAGCTATCTGATGGGAAATTTTGCAGCCAATAGAGCAAGTTCATAGTAAAATATCTAATGATGTGGATATATATTTACGATATAGTGCTAAGGGATAAAAGTATATTAAAAAAACAAATATATGTATCCAACCAATTTTTCAAGAAAAATAATACATTTTATATTCATCTAAAAAATAATAGTGAAAGAATTGTCTGCAACATGTTAACCTTTATATCTCTAAATGGTGGGGAAATAGATTTTTGTATTGTGTTTTTAACTATTAACAAGCTTTTTGAAGAAAACTAACAATTTTAAACTAAAAGTAATTTATCAAAATATAATGAGTTAGCACTATTTAGAGGCATGAATTTTTCTATTTCCAAATTATTTCCAGAGAGCCTACACCTTAAGATTCTCCTTAATATCTTGTAATATCCATAGATCTTTCTAGGAAAGAAATGCCTTCATGAAAAAACCATTAGTAATCAAAATAGTCTCATTAACTAAATGCTCCTTTAGCTATATGTGGTATTTTTGTTCCCTCAGGATATGAGGTGCCACGTTATCTGTCTAGTAAATCTCCTTTTTGCTTAAGCAGTTCTAATAGTTATATCAAATTTAAGTGTACATTAAAATGTTAAAATTAAGATCTACTTCATAATATTTCTAAACCAAAGAATAATACACGATCATTGAAAATTACCTATTAAATAGTGAAAAGCCATAACTGCTTGTTTATATAGCATGTACAAATTTCTTCCCCACTTTATTTTATAAAATTAGAAATTGAGAAATGGCAAACAAAATACACAATAAACAATTTATATTTAAGTTAGCTAATTCAACATTTGCCTGTTTCCTCTTCCCATTTTGGGCGTTCAGAAAAACACTACTTCAAAGACTTTGAACTGAAGGAGATTGGGAGGGCCTCAGAGGCAGGAAGTCACAGCCTGATCTTCCCCTTCCACCCTCTGTGAGAGAGCTGGCCATAAAGGAATTCTCTGACCTATGTTGTCTACAAGTACATCATAAGACCCTCATTCCAGAGGGGTCCTGCTCTGTATTGGGAAGCCAAGAAGAATCTGAACAGACAGGCCTTGCTGGGTCCTCCTACTCCAATTTATTACCATTAATTAGATCGTACTTTTTCCATCCAATCATATTTCCAAATCAAAGCTCATTTTTCATCAAACCTAAGCCAAACATTACATTTTTCCCTGGGTCTTTGTGATCTTCATTTCTGACGATTCCTGTGTCACATAAAACTTTGGTTACACAAATATGTTATGTTTTTCTCTTGTTAATCTGTCTTTTGTCGGCCTTGAACTTTGGGAAGATACTTAAATGCCGTCAAAAAAATTGTGTAATTCAAAATTCAAATATTACAGTTAAAATACACCATATAAAAAGTCTAGTATAAAAGATTATAAAGAAATAGATTCTTTTTAGTATTTAAAAATAAACTCTAAGAGTCAACATACATTGGTTGACATAATTTGCTAATCAACAAACAAAAATAAGAGCACTTTTTTTGTTTTAATTAGACAACAGCTGTTGTAAATCTGTGTTCTTCACTCAAACTCAGTTTCTAACATGGTAAAATTAAAAAGAGCATAAAATAGTTCCAAATTATGTACAAGTAAGGTTATATTTTCTTACTCTAAATGCCTATTACAATATTTTCCATAAACAATAAAAATAAGTATCCTTGGTTTTCACCATGGGCATTTGCAAAGAATATAGAATCTGTGTTAGAGTCCCAAATTATGAGGAGAGTTTGTCTGAAAAGGTCATGCTATATCCTGAAAAACAAAAAGCCCTAAAACTCAAAACTCGACAAGAAAGTAAGAAATAGGAAATAGCAAACCGAGTCAAATTAGTGTGGAATAAAAAGCCAACATCAGAAGACATTATACCTCAAGTTGATCTGGCCCAAACCTCATTACAGTGTTTTTTCTGGGTGGTCTGAGACCCATGACACTTTATAATGAGGTGCTGTAGTTCATTCAAGAAAAGATGAGCCTACAGAGTCAGATATATTTCTTCTTTGGTTTAATTTAGAAATTGTAGCCCATAAATATGTCAGCCATATTCCTGAAACCTCATAAATATATTGATAAGCAAAGTTTCTTACTAAGTGAATGGAAATATAGCCACCCAAGTACATGTATATCTGGAGAATATTTTATCTTAGAATAAATCAGAAGTTAAATACCAGAAAACAGGTGGGTGAGAGAAGAACTAGCTCCATTGAACTCAGCATCAGGTCTAGGGGCTGAAAGGCAAGAGATCTTTATTTATATATACAGTTTGACAAAACGAAAAACTGTCTGTGGGGCAGGAAGATAAACACATACCCAGTGATCTGCTTAGAACTGAGTGTGAATGTGAAACTAAGACAAACCTTATATCATGGACCTCTATTTTCTGAAAAAGTAACCTTGAGTAGCCTCCTCAAGGCAACTGCCTTTGACTATTATTTTACCTTGTTACCTTTACCAATTCTTCATATTTTACCCTCAAATACAATTATTAAATCTCCTATTTAGGTCTTAAATTTCCCTCCTCAGTCTTTTGTCTTTTCAGAGTGGAGGTCTTGGAAATGATTATCCCTAAGTATCTTGTCTTTTTTTGATGCTATCAAAAATAGCAAATATTGGGCCAGCCCGGTGGCGCACTGCTACAGTGCGCCACTTGGGAGCGCAGCGGCACTCCCGCCGAGGGTTCGGATCCCACATACAGACCGGTTCCCGCTCACTGGCTGAGCGAAGTGCGGGTGCAACGCCGAGGTTTGCGATA